>NW_005054406.1:1052340-1081234 GCF_000277835.1 Geospiza fortis | reverse complement strand
TATTATATTATATTATATTATATTATATTATATTATATTATATTATATTATATTATATTATATTATATTATATTATATTATATTATATTATATTATATTTGGAGCTTTGGATGTCTGAACTCAGCCAAAAGCTGTTCTTTACTATTTACTTCAATAAGTGGCTTTTGATCTTAATAATATATAGACCTTCTACAGATGTTCTAATGAGAGAGAACAACACTATATCCAGGCCTTCTGAGGTTTAACTAAGGCTTGAGTTATGTTGTTTAATTTGTTTGATACATTTACTGTGTAAAAGTGACTTACAGAGGAGAACACCACCAAGTTAAATATAAGTTGTCCAAATTTGCACGAAAGATCAGTCAAAGGGTCAGATTTCACAGCCCCAAGCTTTGAAAATATTTTTCATATCAAAGAACTTGACAGAATGAGTTTTGTGACTTCTTTGCATTGATTTTCTTATTTTTGTAATCAGTCAAAATTAGCATCTATGATTACCATTGTAATGCAAGGAATATTATTTATTTATTTATTTATTTATTTATTTATTAATTAATTATTATTATTATTAATTATGCGCAGCAGAGGTTTTTAAAATGTGTAAACTGTGCAGGACCTTTTGGCAGATGACAATTCTGAGCCTGGAAACCAGAGAGAGGCCTGAAAGCCACTGTGTGTTAATGATTTCACTCAGTTTCATAAGATATAAGCCTTGCAAAATTGAGAGAGATTGATGTACAAATTCAGTGAAGCACAAAATGACCTGATACAGACCTAGTTAATGTGAAATGCCTAAAAAGCTTTCAGTGGTCCAACTATGCTGTCAGAGGGACTGGCTGCTCAGAGAGGTGGCGATGAGATACTGCTGTCCCCCGCTGGCACAACTCCAATCCATTTTACTGGCCAAGGCTTCCTTTAAACTCAGCACGCGTGTGGCCATGTGCCCAAATTTAGCTGCCATGCAGCAGGATTTGCTCACTGCAGCTTTTAGATCTGCACCATCTCCTCCTCCTTCCCTGGGCTGTCAGCAACATCTCCAGTGGTGGAGAAATAGAGTTCCACACTGCTGCTGGGCATGGCTATGTCAGAACTTGGGAAAAATGCAAGAAATTAGGGAGACCATGGGATATGTGAATGGCAGAGGATAGACACTTAAGAGGTGGTGCAAAAAGTGGAGCCCAAATGGGGTGATGAAGGAGAAAGTCATCAGGGAAAAGTACACAGAAGCAGGGGAGCATAAAGGAGGAATTTTAGAAAAACAGAAGGAAATAATAGGGAAAAACAAAGAAAGAAGAGCTCAAGAATCAGAGTGGAGAGACTGGAAACTAAATAAATGTAAAATGACACAAAATCAATTAAGATCCCACAGAGTAAAAGAGAAAATCAGAAGGGGCATGAGATGAGAACGGAGGTGGAAATAGATGAGGAAGAAATCTACTAAAGACACCAAGAATAGTAAAAGCACAAATGACATTAAAGTCAGCAGTTTAGGTCTTAGGGACAGGTTTTCATGGTTTGTGGTTTGGTGGTTTTTCTGTTTGGTTATATTTTTGGGGTTTGTTTGTTTGTTTGTTTTGGTTTTGAGGTTTTTGTATGTTTGGGGTATTTTTGTTTTGGTTTGATTTATTGGTGGTTTTTTTTCTTTGTTTTTTGTAGTCATTTTGGTGGGGATTTTTAGGGGGACAGGTTTTGGTAGGTTGGTTATTTTTTAACTCAAGACTATACAGGAGCAAGACAAAAAGTGTAAGGAAAAAAACATGGCTCTGAGAATGTAGACAGCAGACTGAACCATGTTTTAGAAAGCCAGCAATATTAATAACAAGAAAAGTGTGCCATGTGTGAAAAAGCAATGGATGATGAAGCCTCACTACACAGCTCACTCATATTCTTCCTGAAGTCCAGTTTCTTTTGATAGGCACATGAAATTGAAGTTATTACTATTGTGGAGAAAAAAAATTACACAGAACAGTTCTTCAAAGCTTAAATTCTCAGCTTGCCATCTTGTTTTGTCTCCCTTCTAGAGTCTAAAGCAGGAGTCGTCTTAATAGTCTCAATGATGTTCAATACATTAAAAAATTAATGCAATGTTAAAAAACCCAGTTTTTTTACACCCAGACTTGATGTATCTACTCACATGGGGAATATGAGTAATGGAAAGAAGTTATCACCAGACAGGAATGCTTAATAGCTGACGTAGTTTGGCAGGGCTAAATTTCTTTTTGGAGTATGGGGCATCTCAGCACTGTGGAGCACTACTGACATCTCACCCTGTCTCAGCTGCATAGACAATGCTGCACTGTGCTGACAAGGAAAGTTTCCTGCAGTGGGGCTGGAGCAAATGTCCAGGGAGGGATGGAGAGCAGACTGAGCAAGAGGTGCAAGTGATAAGGGACTGTGGCTGGTGGAAGAGGCCTCAACAGACCAGTCAGGTAGGGACCATAATGCATAGATCACAGCCTTCTGCTCTGAAGGGACTTGATTGTAGGTCGAGGGACTGGAGACCAGAAAGGAGGCACAGGGGTGTCTTTCTTTATTTCATGAATTAAGAAGTTAAACATTATTGGTTTTTGGTGAAAAACTAAATTGATTGTCTTGACAGAAAACTGTTTTGTTGCCCATGATACCTGCACAGGCTTTGCTTCCTCAATTTCCACAATGCTCAGGGTACAAGCAGCAAGAATAGGGACTTACACAAGGCAAAGCTGTGCTGTACCACTGAGCAGTCCCTCTTGGCCAAGGTCCTGCTCCTTAAAACAGCTGAGAAGAAAAAAATGTCAACTGGTCTGTAGCTGGGCCTGTAATGGAGCAATCTCCTCCTGGAGAAAGTTTTTAAAACACCCACACTAAGGAATGCAGTGTCATCGTATTATAAGAATAAATGCAGGCAAGCGTAATGGCCTGGAGCAAGAGTGATCTATTTTATTGATCCCTAATGCACAGCTTTCACTCTGAAGAACGTGTAAAGCAATAGGCTGTAATAGCCTGCTCTCAGCCTCCAGAGAGCAAGGGAAAGTCATTGTCAGGATTTATCTTTAGGAAGCAAAGAACTCATAACCAGCCCTGAGGGGTGAAAGGCAATCATGGAAAGCCTATTGGTTACTTGATAATAAAAATGTAACGTTCCCAAATGTGCCAAATTATAGCCTGTTTCATACTAACAATATTATTCACTGGGGGTTATGTGAAGTTTGTCCTCATTAAGGTCAGAGAATGGCCTATTTTTGCATGTCTGAAGGGAGGGAAGATGGTCTGGAGCAGCCTGAAGAATGAAAATATAACAGATGGAGGGCTGACTTCAGCTCACAGCCACCTAGGTCTACAATAAAGAGAGAGATTTGGAAAGAGAGCTGGAGGCTCCATATTTGAAATGTGCCATAGTGTGACATGTTTTTAGATGTCATCTCTGTGACTCCTCTCTGAACCACAGCTGCCAGCTATGCCAGAGAACTGGGCTTGTGGGCTGCATGATAACCGCTGACTTTCCTGCTGTGGTGTTCCCATCAGCTTCCTGGAGAGCAGCTATGCTCACTGTCCTCCATAGAAATACAGTGTTGGGATATCATATGTGCTGTGCTAACTCTGGGTCTTACATACCAGCACTTTATATCCTGTGGAAGCCGTAGAACTTTCTTCTCCTTCCTCATATAAATGTTGTTTTGTCAAGGTGGCTGTATAAATCATTCTTTAACCTTCTGTTTGTCAGAGATTTTAATTTTATGTCAATGGCAGACTACAGTGGTAGTGTAGCTGTGGTAGTGGGCAAAACAAGCTAAGCATCCCCAAATTTTTAATGAAAGGCACCAGGGAGGCAAACACTTTTTACAGAAAGTGATGTTTAAATATGCTGAATATAATGATGTACCACAAGCTATGTGCATGTCAATACACTACATAGTGATTCATACTTCAGAGATTAAAAAGCACAGTATATAACTGGGGATATGAAGCAGGGAGTTAATGCTTTCGTGCTTAAAAATGGCCCTCTAATGATGGATGTAGCAGTGCTTTCTTATAGGCCTCAAAAATGGCATTTTTTTCCTTTTAATTTGAGGTCATAGTTAAGCCATTTTCACTTGAGACTTAAGGACATCCTTAGCAGAGGCTTGGAAAGAGTTTGGTGAACACAGAAGTTTTTGTGCTAAGTTGGGGTCTGATTCTGAAGCTTCTGCTTAAATGAATTGGCTTTTTGAAGGTCAGTGATATAAGTAACATCCACAAAACTAGACCTGTTGTATGAGGCTTCAGTAATGTATTGACAGGGTTTTCCTGTGTCTGCATCAACTGAAGAAAAATCTGTTTTCTGTCAGTCAAGTAAAGCTGTTAAATCAGATCACATCTGCTTCTGTTTTTTTCACTGAGGAGAATGGCATTCTTGTCATGGCTGCTAACAGAAAATAGTCCTGGTTTAATATGATTCTTCTTTTTGTTTACTTTTGTATCAACAGGGGAGGCTGGAGAAAAGGGGGAGAAAGGTGCTCCAGGTCGTCCAGGCAGAGTTGGACCTCCAGGAGAAAAAGGTAACTGATAAAGAAAATATTTTGGAAGTCATTCCTGAGAAAATGCTGCTTTTTCTTGTGAGCTGATGAGGATGGGGGTCCTTGCTCCCTTAACTGGGTGACCAGTTAATCCTTGGCCATTTCTGTTTTGTGCTGTTGTGATTTAACCCCAACCAACAGCTCAGCCCCACATGACCACTCAGTCATATCCCCTGGTTTGGATGAGGGAGAGAATCAGAAGGGTAAAAGAGAGAACCCATGGGTTGGGATAAAGATACTTTAATAGGGAAAGCAAAGGCCACATGCACACAAGCAGAGCATAACAAGGAATGAATTCAGTGCTTCACAAGGGCGGGCAAGTGTTCAGCCATCCCCAGGACAGCAGGGCCCCATCACACATAATGTGACTTGGGAAGACAAACACCATCACTCCAAATGTCCCCCTGTTCCTTCTTCTTCCCCCAGCTTTACATACTGAGCACAGTTCCATACATTAGGGAATTTCCCTTGGGTCAGCTGGGCTCAGCTGTCCTGGCTGTGTTCCCTCCCAGCTTTGTGTGCACTCCCAGCTCCTCACTGGTCGGGTGGGGTGACGAGCAGAAAATGCCTTCATCCTGTGCAAGCACTGTTCAGTAATAATGAATGTTTCTGTGTTATCAACATTGCTTTGGTCACACATCCCAAATATAGCACCCTCAGAACTACAATGATAAGAATTAACTTAATTTAATTTAGCCAAAACCAGTACAACTATATGCACTCCTTTGTAGACTAAGTATTTTCTTCTGGTTAAAAAGATATATTTTGGAAATTAAAAAAAAATCTCAATTTTTTAAAAAGGTCTTTGTGAAGAAAGGCATCATCATGTCTCCTTCATAATTTGCCTTCTGCAAATGAAAACCTTGTATTAGATCAGAGGGGAAAACTTCACAAGGCTCAATTTTCTTGTTTCTTTTTTTTGTGAATTTGAACACTCACAACATCTTAATTAAAACCATTGAGGGAAGGCAGTAAGCCATAATAGGCAAAGATGAACATGAGTGTTCCCACATTTTTTGGATATGGGGAAATGGTGATAAATTTGTTTGCATTGTAGTTCAAAAATATTTTGAGCTCTTGAGAAGAATGGTGCTCAACAGTATTCAGTTATGCAGCTGAGGGAAACATAGCACTCTGTCTTGCAGAAAATTCTGGTTTTTCACATTTGGTTTCCTCCTGAAGCAAGGAGGAAATTTGACCTTCATAAGTTTTCTGGGAGGTTTGTGTTCTGAAAGGTTCAAATTAGCAGGAGTCAAATTCTTTGACTTCAATATTGAAATTAAAGATTGACATTCCTGTCATTAGAAGGTTAGAGCTAGCTTTTACTGAACTGAGTTTACAATCTTTCTTTCAAAGCAACTGTAAAGATAATTTATGCTTCCTTGTGATGATGCATGATCCATTATGTTGTTCTTTTAGGCAGTTACAGAAGTCTGATACTGATTAGCTAGGGACCAAAATTCATAGCTAGTGCTCTTCCTCCTACAATACATTTTATAACTTCCATGAGGGGTGTGTGTGTTCAGTCAATGTATTTCCCTTATGTAGATTTACTTTCAAAGATGACTCTTAGAAAAAAAATATTGGAAACTAAAATTTTGGCTCTTGTAAGGTAATGCAGCCTGAAGTGTAGATGACAGAATATTTTAGGTTAAATGGTCGTCAAGAGCTCATCTAGTCCAATCTCCTGCTTTAAACAGGGCAGACTTCAATATCAGAGCAGATTTCTCAGGGCCTTGTCCAGTAGACTTTTGAAAATCTCCAAGGATGGAGATTCCACATAAATTTTAATCAGTCTGTTTCACTGGTGTCATTGTGAAGACCTGTTGTAGCTTGTAATCAAGGGCATCTTTCCCTTTCTCTGTGTGTCTCTGAGAAGAAAAGGCTGCATCTTCTCTAGAAACTGCTTGTAAGTAGTGGAAGACTGTAATTAATTCCCCCCTCGCCTTTCTATACTCTGAGCTAAATAAAACCATCTTCCTCAGCTGGACTTCAGTTTGCTTCTCATGTATGAGGGCCGAAAAGTCTCTGGGTCCTCTAAGGCAAAGGAGTTTTTTACCCAGCCATGGGCCAGACTTCATCAAAGTATTGCAGATGAGGAGCTTAGGATCTGGCTGAACCCATGATATTCCTGCCAATGCATTTCTGCATCTTGTCCAGCTCCTCCTGACTGGCAGGGCCACCCTCCAATGCACCAACCATTCCTACCAACATGGAGCATCTTCTACTTCATCCTCCCTTTCAGCAGTGAAGGACTCCCTAGCAGCTGCTGGTTAGACTCTGGGGCCTTGCAGCAGCACCAGCTAGCCCTCTCAGCACCCCTGAATTCCTTCGGCTCGTGTACATCCAGGTGAAGCAGTCCCTCACTCAATTCTCAGCTGCCATGAGTAGCTTGTCCTCCCCAGATCTTTGCTACCAGACATGCAGAACTGGGAGGCCAGAGAGCAGCCCTTGCCAGCAGAGACAAAGCAAAGAAAGCACCAAGTGCTTCAGCCTTCTCTGTGTCCTTTGGCATGAGATTGTCTTGACAACTCCTTCAGAACCCCTCTCACCACACTGAGACTCACCACATGAGTGCTCCTGCATGTTTCTATATCTTGGCATATTGTCATGTCACTTCAAAATGCTTTGTCCATCTGAGATGTGAAAGTACTCTTTTTCAGTCAGGGCAATCCATGATGTGGCATTTCATTTATTTATTTTCCACTGTAAAATTGCTTTTATTTGAAAAATAGTTCTCGTGAGGTATGCTTGATTAATGCTAACAGCAGTGGTAATTTTCTAGTTTTTCTTACCTACAAAAGTCCAGAATTCTGATGAGACTGAAAGAAGAAACACTGAAGTGGAAACGCACTATGAGAAAACATAAGCGAAACAGAAAAGAGATTAAAGAAAATGGAATACTAATGCATGCTGTATCGGTATTTTTCCAGGTAGTGCTTTCAACTAAACACAGGCAAAATTTCTTGCTACTTCTGTAGCAACATATTTTTCTGCTTTCCTTTTTTCATAGAGAAATTTCTACAAACAAGCTCTTGTTTAAAGTGAGTTCTAATTAACTAGTCATTTCATTAATGCTGTACATTTTGTAGATATTTGTCTTGATCAACTCCTTCCCACAAATACTTCGTCAAAGAAAATAACACAGATACCTTAAAAACAATTTGGATTATATGGCACCACTTTCATCATGATACTACATCCAGTACACTTTGAATGTCACAGCGTTAACTGGATAAGCAAACAGACTTCACAGATGTAATTTCTGGTCCTTGGAAAGGACACAGAAGAATATTCAACTTTGACCTGGAGAAACCTTTCAGTCTCCTGACCTTTCAGTCTCTGGTTAACCTCCACAGATTGTGTGTAATGTGCAGACCTGTAGCTGAGTTCATGCATAAATACTTTTCTAGACTCTCAAGCTGCACGAGACTGAGTACATTGTCTTCCAACAGACCAAGGATTTTCCTATTTCTAATCCAGAAGATGGAACATTCAGACAAAAATAAAATATAACAATATGTTTGGCAAAAATAATTGTTCCTTCATTTTGCATTTGCCCCTAAAACCACCCACAGACAGCAGTCCTGCTTCTATGCAGTAGTCTGTTGAATTTCAGTCAGTGTGTAAGCATGTGTTCAACCACTTCTATTTATCTTGAAGCCTGATAATTTTGTCTTGGTCTAATATTTGACTCCTTCTGTTGATGCAAGCTGGTAAATTCTATTTTTTTGGTCTCCTCTTTGAGTAAGTGATGGTTTACATGAGGGAGAAACTGTAATCCTTCTGCCACATTTGTAGAGGTTTCTACTTTTGGTCTTTACATCATCAAAATCACACTAATCTTTTTTCTTTTATTTTTTTCTTTCCCCTTTCTTTGTTTCATTTTTCTAGCAAGTTCATCGAAGAAAATGTACTTAGTTTCTTTGAACTTCATAGATGTATAATAACCATAAAATAGCTTACAAAAGAAACTATCTTCTTATGGAATATTTGACCTGAACAGCTCAAGATCAGAAAGTGCTGCAGATGTTTTTATCGTATCTCTCCTCATGATATTTTCAGATTTTGGTAACTCAGAAAAATTAAAAATTAAAACTTTCTGGTGCTTACCTGAAATTAATTTTGTTCTGACTGTACTGATGCTTCAGGGTGACATCAGAGATACTGATGTCTTTGGGTGCTGATTAAGGTTAAATTCCACTTACTTTCCTCATTGCTTTTAATTAATTGTATAGGTCAATTATGATGCATGGCATGTCAGCAGAATATAAAACTGTGTTGGCCTTATGTAAAGCATGGGGCACTGGGTCGAGTACAATGGCTGTTTCAGATGAAAGCAGTGCAAGTTTTGGGCTGTGAAGTTCACAGAATTAACTTTCCCATTTGCGCTGATGGCTGTACTGTGCTCTTCCATGCTGGGATTAAACTCAGTTATTTAACTGAGTCCTGGTGTGGTCTGTGAGGCCATAACTTCCATCTTTTCAAATTCCACACAGACAGTTCTGTACCAGTACCATTCTGTGAATATTCCCACAGTGCCTTACAGCAATCAAAATAAGGAGGGCAAAGTGGATTTACACTTGGAATGTAACATTGAAGGAACAGAACATTAAAATTATGTTCTTCAAGATATTTCAATTTTCTTAGAGCCATAACCATTTTAAATGTATATTATTTTAGTATTTTAATTTCAGCCTTTATACATTGTACTGAATTTATATTCAACTATAATGGTATGTGATACAGTGTCACATACTGTTCTTGGGCTTGCAACTCAATTGTCTCTACCTTTGCAGTGTTAACACAGTGATTTTGACTTTTGCCAGCTAACACTTTCCCAGGTATATTTTGGGAGCTAACACAATGAGCAGTTTGCAAGATTATCTTGGCTTGAAGAGTAAGACAATTTAGTATCGTGAAGTGTCCCATTCTTGACTACCTGGTTCCCACTGCCAGGGAATAATCCCAGGCATTTAGTTTACTAATACAGCCACAACCTCTTAAGTAGAAGAGAAGACTCATTAATTTAACTGGATTGGAGCCAGAGTGCTCAGTCATTTGTATAATCAAATTCTAAAAAGAGGTAATAATATCTTAATTTATATTTTATTATTACTGATTGCTTATTAATATGTAATCAATCAATCCTTTGCATTTCTGAGTCAATTTCTACATGAATTTATTGCTCACTAAGGAGTGCTGCAGGCAGTATTCCATATAAAAGTCCTGACATTGACAGCTGTGAATTCGCAAAGTGGGTATCTGGTTCAAAACTGTCTTTCAGTTCCACCTGAACTCAATAGGATTTTGAGAAAATACTGCTAAACTGAGTGGGCAAAAAGGTGGCAGATGGGCTTCAATGTAAATAAATATATTGCCTGGGGAAATTAGGGATGCATGATTTAATCCATACTTAAATGATGCCAAACCCCCTAACTGTCACTTAAAACTCAAGGACTGCTCTGAAGTCATTAGCAAGAGTCCCAAGGCCAACAGAACACTGCCCATCATCACAGAAGGATGACAAAAGGACAAAGGACAAAACAGGAAGCTTCTTTTGCAGCTGATTTTGTTCTGTACAAAAGCCTGACATGTACTGTCTCAAGAATGTTCTTTTGGCCTCTGTCTCAAAAAGGACTTGAGAGGTAAAAGATGGGCACCAAAAATGTGAAAAAGAGGAGCTGCCTCAGAAGGAGAAACTGGACAGACTGAGACTCTTCCATCTGTAGAGAGTAGTCTGAGGAGGTTATAATCAAGATTACAGAATCACCAGATCCCATTGTACCCGAACTAGGAGGCACTCTCTGAAGCTGCTGGGGACAGGGCCAGCAATTTCACCTGCAGATAGTGGCTGTGGTTGTGGGATCTTCCTGGACTGCACCTTCTGCTGCCATCACAGGAAACAAAGTCTTGGGCTAGAGGAACCACTGGTTTGAAGAAGCTTGGTGATATATTGTTAACATAATTCTAGTGAGATAATGTTTCATGAGGGCGCTTATTTGTCCTTGCTTGCTGCCAAATAGAAACTCCTCCATTCAGGAATGTACTGTACTATTTTCACTTTGGCTTTGAATGTACTTTCAAATCCTTTAAACGTTTCTGCTGCCTCTCTAGATTGGATGATTTCTCACTAGCTTTAGTTTCCTTTGCAGATTTTCTAGCTATTCTGATTATGATACCTGTCTAACATGAGTGGGATGGATCCCTGCTCAGAGGTGTTTATTTTTCCATTGCCTACTGTGGGAGTTTAGATAAATATCTTAGACTAAAACCCCTAACTTTAGGGTGGCTCATGCTGGGTGAAATTGATTTGCCCCAGCTATATAAAATGCCTCCTGTGCTTATGCACTGTTCATTCATGTAAGGATATCTGTTTAACATTGTTGGTGACACAGATGGTGGGATCAAGTGCACCCTCAGCAGGTTTGCCAACACCACCAAGCTGTGTGGCACAGTCAACACGCTGGAGGGAAGGAATGCCACCCAGAGGGACCTGGACAGGCTTGAGGTGGGCCCATGAAGTTCAACAAGACCTAGTGCAAGTTCCTGCATCTGGGTTGCGGCAATCCCAAGCACAAATACAGACTGAGCAGAGAATAGATTGAGAAGAGCCTGGAGGAGAAGAATTTGGGGGTGTTGGTTTAAGAGAAGCTCAACATGAGCTGGCCATGTGCCCTTGCAGCCCAGAAATCCAACAACATCCTGGGCTGCATCAACAGCAGCATGGACAGCAGGCTGAGGGAAGTAATTCTCCCACTCTACCCTGCTTTCATGAGAGCCCTGGCTCTGGGGCCCCCAACATAAGATGGACATGGACCTGTTGGAGCAAGTCCAGAGGACAGCCACAAAGATGATCAGAGGTGGATGGGACACCTCTGCCTTGAAGACAGGCTGAGAGAGTTTGGCTTCTTCAACATGCAGAAGAGAAGGCTCTAGGGAGACCTTAGAGCCTCTTCCAGTAAAGGGGACCTACAAGAAAGCTGGAAAGGGCATGTAATAATAGGACAAAGAAGAATGGCTTTAAATTGAAAGTGGGCAAGTTTAGATTAGATATAAGGAAGAAATTATTTACTGTGAGGATGGTGAGACCTTGGAACAAGTTTCCCAGAGAAGCTATGGATTCTCCATCCCTCAAAGAGTGTTCAAGGGCATGTTGGATGGCGCCCTGAGTAACCTGATCTTGTGGAAGGTGTCCCTGCCCATGGAAGGGGGTTGGGACTAGATGATCCTTAATGTTGCTTCCAACTCAGGCCATTTCATGATTCTATGATAGGATGTAACTTCTTGTAGCCACTTACCAAGAGTGAGTACATGGACAATTGGTGGTTCCCTCACCAATCACTGACCTTCATTAGTGTGGATAATTTATATTTTTCAGTGTAAAGCAGTTCTGTAGCCTGTTGACATATTTGGAATTTTCTGATTTCCAGTTGCCAATAGTTTTTTTTAAAAATGAAGTGTCCTGAATGCAGATTACTACTATAGCATCATTATATCCTTTAAAAATATCATTCTTATTCAAGTCAGGCAATCTATTTGCATTGGGAATGCTGACTGCTGCACGATTATTGAGGTGCACTGGGGGAAAGACTTTTTAATCTTCATCTATATATTATGTTCTCTTCCTAAGTATCCTCTGCAGACTGCTGTTAAAGATGGCACTAGATTCAAGAGACCTTTGGTGTGGTTTGGTACACTTCTACTTTCCTTGTTAGGTAGGTGTCTGTGATGTTCTCTATGTCAAATCATGAATTTGATTTGATTTGTCTTAAAATCCTTAAGTTTGGGAAGAAAACTACTGCTCTCTTCTTTTTAACAGGATTAGATTAAATTTGTCTGTGATATGGTGAATTTGCATTTCTGCTAGATTTTTCTTTTTGATGCCTTTTTCTTTTTCTAGATAGTTTTATACCTTCTTGTCTGTTCCAAATAATCCTGATGAGATTGCCCATACTCTGTGATCCCCATTTATAGTATGGCACAGAGTACAACCCCTCATTTTTTCACTTGTTTTGCAGCCCACCATTCATCTCTGGAATTTTATTTCTTCACTTATTTGTGGGCCTGAAAAAGCCACCAAGAAGATAATTTAGAATTTCCTCCTCTTCAGTTCCTTCCCAAATCCTTTAAACCTTCTATAATTGGTTCCAATCTATGCCACCTTCATCTGGGAGATGACAGATGACTTTCTTCAGTTCTCTATTCACTCTTTGTGTTTGATTTCCTATTTTTGGTCTATGGAGACTTAATTTCTTTTATTGTCCCCATTTCTTTCCAGCTATCACTTCCTGATTTCATTAAGACTCAGACTGCATTTTTGACAACCATAGGGCCACTAAAAAGGGCTTTACAAAAGGTATTAAAACTTCTGAAACCCTCAAGGCAGATGGGTCTCTCTTGAAACTTTGTGATTTATTCTGCAGAAGAAGCAGAATAAGCAAGCCCCTGGAGTGGAAGCAGGGGTTAGTCACTGTAAGAGAAACCCAAATGTGAACAATTCTTTTAATGAGGAAAGGAGATTTAATGTATGTCTTCATTGCTTGAGATAACACACTTTCCTTTTGCTTCTGAGCAGAGCACATGGGTTTTACTGGCTGTGACTGAGAAGCAGTTAATTTTCTAGGCAATTTCTACAAGAAAGAAAGTGAAATAATTTTATATATTTTATTTTATTTACACATTAGATCAATGAGTTTATTTAATTTCAGGTGTAGCAGCCTGAAAAGAGAAAGAATTCAAACATCTGATAATCTTTTATGTGGTAATCCCAATTCAATAATCTGCAAAGCAAGAGACATCATTTTCAGAGCAACTTGATAAACTGATTACAAGCTGGTACTTCCAGTAGGAGTAGATAAGAGAAAGATATTTTTGTTTTCTGGTGAAAGCCTGTGTCCAGTAGTGTCTGAATTTGATACTTGTTAGAAACAAAGGAAAATGATTGATTGCAGGACTTGCCAATAATTAATCAGACCAGCAAACCACACATATTTAGCTTCTCTCAATTCAGAGGAAATGGTTTCTTTCTGGCCCATGCCATCAAGTGACAAGGGTTGCTTGAGACTTCATGGAGTAATAGATACAACATCTCTTAGCCCAGCAGTGATCAGTTTATATTCTGAAACTTGTTATTGATTTCACCTTTAAGTTAATGGTAATGACAAAATGGGTAATAAAATTATCCAGCTTTCAAAAATACACGTCTGTCCAGAGGCAGTAGCAACAGGGGGGAGCAGATCTTCAGTTGTCATGGATCCACAGCTGAGGCTGAGCTGTGACAGTTTGCACAAGTCCAGTTGCTGGATCCCTCTGGTGGGTTTTCCTCCTAGCTTGTCTCATTGTTTCCCTGCACCTGTGTAGTAGACCAGAGCACAGCAGATGTTGCTTTCAGCAAAGAAACAATCTTTTCAACAGTCACTGAAAACAACTTCATAAATATTTCCTAAAGCAGTTTTGGGCTTAGATTTCTGCAGGATGGGAGCCTCAGCAGGCATTCATCCCTGCAGTCCCTCCATACCCGCTCTCCTCTAACAGTGTGGTACAGAGGGAAACCTACCTCATATGACAGTATTTATGTTGTATAAATAAGTCATTAAGCCCAAAGCCAGCCCTCAGTTACAGTGGAATCACTGTCTGAGATGAAAAGTCAGTTGTGCTTGGATCCTTTACGTCTTCTCAACTCCATGATAGTTTTAATCTGCTGATCCATGCTTGAATGCAACAATCCTCTGTATTTTCAACATAATTCTGTCATGATCTGCTGAAAGGAGTTTGGAAAAGCTTTTCCAGTGGTTTTCAAAAAAGAACTGTTGACAATTACACCTTCATGCCTTGTTAATGTCAATTGTTTAGCAAAGATAAAATCACTGTCTAGGTTGCTGTATGTAAGTTCTCCACAAGGATTGAGCTAGACCTCTATAGTTCAATGAATATTTGGGGTATAGAATTTGTTAATTTTAAAAACTGATATTGCAAACATAGTAGAATCTGAATGAATCAGACTACATTGCTACCTTGTGCCTTTCATCTTTCTGTTATGTATAGGAGAAATGGGGGACAAAGGACAGAAAGGCAGCATAGGACGTCATGGAAAAATTGGTCCTATTGGTTCAAAAGGTAGGTTTAATTCAATTATTTATCCATTTTTGTTTCAGGAGAAAAATGTGTGATCATTATGTTTCAGAAAAGTTTAGGGGCTTGAAAAATGGCTAACAAGTCTCACAGTTTACTGTAGTAGGAATTTTCTCACACTGTAGTCAGCCAGGTCACTGAGATCTCTCAACCAGTTACCTTTGCTGTGGCAGCAGTATATTTAGTCTTAAAGGACTGTGAGTATTCTGATTTGAGGATAAATAAAGAACTTTGCACTGTCACACAAGTGTGGACAGTTAAAGAAGATGGGAAGATGTGCTGTACTTTGGCAGACTTTATGATTCAAAACTTAGGTATATCCAGCCTTTTCCCTCTACAGCATCTAAATTTACTAGTTCTGTGAAATTTATGAATGTCAAGAAGTGAATATTGGTGCATATTATTTGGGTTCAAGTTTCATAGGTTTGGCTGGCCTTTATTGTGGAATGACTAGGATAGAAAAATCTTTATTTTTGCTTGGGCATATTTCTACTCTACATGTTTGAATTTTACTAGAAAAATAATAGATAAGTGTTAAATGAACTATTGACAGAAAAGGCAGCATTAACATTATGTTATTTTTCATGTCTCCAGGTGAAAAAGGAGATAATGGTGACATAGGACCACCAGGTCCTAATGGTGACCCAGGTAATCCATAACACACCTTGTTTATGTGAAAGACTTTTCATCACTAAAAATACATCTGTTTACATACTGGGGGAAATAATACATTATTTTTTTCATCAGTACTGTAATATTTAACTGTGAAATTTTCAAATTACTTAAAATCATTGAAGTTGCAGCAGTTGCTGGACTTGTAGTGTATATGCTAAAACATATCTCATACTTTCTCTGAGGAGCAATCTCTCCAGAAGCCTAATGGGAAATGAAGCCAGACTGTCTGTATCATTCATCACCAGGGGAAAGGGATGTTTCTGCATATCTCTCTTTGTCTTCCAGTCAACACAAAGGAGCAGGTTGGATGTTCCTGCCCATCCATGGATTATAGTTATAGGAGCAGGAGATTGTCAAGAACACAGATCACAGAATGGGTCAGGTTGGAATGGACCACATTGGGTCAGCTGGTCCAACCCCTGCTCAAGCAGGGTAATCCCAGAGGACATGGCTCAGGATTGTGTCCAGACAGTTCTCGAATATCCCCAGGGATGGAAACTCCACAACTCCTCTGGGCAATCTGTTCTAGTGCTCAGTTACCCACATAGTAAAGAAGTTCTTCCTCATGTCCAGGAGGAACTTCCTGTGCATCAATTTCTGCCCATTGCCTCCTGTCCTATTGCTTGGCACCACCAAGCAGAACTTGGCTTGGTCTTCTCTTCACCCTCTCTTCAGATTCTTACATGGAGGTGCATGGATCTTTCAGAGGTGTAAAATGTTCTAGAGAAACAGCCTAGCATAAGTGCAAGCCTTGCAAGAGTGGCAGGTTTGGATTGGACTGAATTCATCCCTTCCTGGCAGAGTGCATTGGAGGCGCACAGATTAGATTTCTCATGAGAACATTAATTTGTAATTCTTGAGCCAGCATGCTGTGCACCTGGCCAGCATGCACAGTTTTGCAGGGCAAGTACCCTGTGCTTAGGCTGACTTACACAACTGAGCAGAGTAATTGGGTAGTCCAATGCAGATTTTAATAATTACATACAGAATTGCAAACTGTAATAAATGCAAATGGTAATTGATCCTTATTTTGAGATTTGTGGCCAGAGATGTACCAATTATTCTTTTAGTATTCACATTTGGATTATCTTTGTCAAACCTATACCCTAATTTGGGTTAACAGATGATTTTCTAGTGTCTAATTTTATTGTCAGAAGTATTGTAAATTCTGTACTTTCAAAAACACAGAACTGCATTTTGCGGGTAATTATGTGCAATATGTGGTTGGAATTTTGAATCTGCTGGGATATATTCCTTGGGAAGAACTTGCAAACAATGTTTTTTCTGTGAAAGAAATCATTGAGAAAACTAAAGAAAATAATTTTACTGAAAATGGGAATTTTTGAAAAATGTTTTTAGTAAAAAAATATTGTGGGTGTTTTGCAGAGAATATCTATCTGTGTTTAGGTTAGTACTAATTATTCAGGATGGAAGATTCCTAGGAGGTGAACTGACCTGTTTTGCACAGGTCTAGACACCCCAGAGAATCATATAATGGTGCAGAGTAGTGAAGGTTCTAATTTTCTGTCTGTTACTTGCAAGACAGCTTTCTCCAGAGCTGCCACGCTGGGCCTTTTCATAAAGATAATTGTTGAAATTAGGTAGCTTTTTGATTTGGGTGTATCTATATCATTTCACAGGCATCCCTTGTGAGTGCAGTCAGCTACGGAAGGCTATTGGTGAAATGGATATTCAAGTAGCCCAGCTGACGACAGAACTAAAATTCATAAAAAATGGTAGGTTAATTTTACATAACTCCTTTCCTTTCTTTTTGCCCCATTTTATCGGTGTAATCACTCGTAAAGAGTGCCACCGTTCCACCTCTGATTTGTGAAGCTGTTTTGGGGTGTGCAGTGACTTGGTTTATAGAAATGCGAGTGCTCACTTTTCAGCACTGCCCTCCCCCGCAGCTGTCGCCGGCGTGCGCGAGACCGACAATAAGATCTACCTGCTGGTCAAGGAGGAGAAGAGGTACAAGGAGGCCCAGCTGTACTGCCATGGACGAGGAGGGACGCTGAGCATGCCCAAGGACGAGACTGCCAACAACCTGATTGCCTCGTACATCAACCAAGCTGGGCTCACCAGGGTCTTCATTGGGATTAACGACCTGGAGAAAGAGGGGAATTTCGTCTACTCCGACCGGTCGCCCATGCAGACCTTCAACAAATGGCGCAGCGGGGAGCCCAACAACGCCTACGACGAGGAGGACTGTGTGGAGATGGTGGCCTCTGGGGGCTGGAATGATGTTGCCTGTCACATTACCATGTATTTCGTGTGCGAATTTGACAAAGAAAATGTCTAAGCTGCTCTGCTCTTTCTCTGTTTTAAGAAAAATGTTTAAGACAATGGTAAAAGTTACTCCATGTTTATAGAGTACAAGTGAAATTTTGCAAGTATGCGGCGTCAGGGTTGTACAGCTGTAAATACAGTTTAGGTATTTCAAATATCAGAATTTACCCTTCAGAAGGGAAGAGCAGTAATAAGGCATAGCTTGGTTGGCTTTTTTATTTGTAGGAAAATATATGTGTTTAGATAAAAATGTGCTTTGGGACTAAATTTTGCCCTTACAACAGTTAACAACTGTGATTGCATGACTGTAAGGGAAGGCAGAATTTGGCCTCTAGTTGTTAGAATGGTAAGAATTAGATTCCTGATATTCTTTTATCTTAGTAAAATTTGTAGTTATAAAAGCTAATAACTTGTAGTGCTACAGGGATATTTTGGCAACAAGACATATTTTGACTACTCCAGTTAATAAGTACAAGTATTAGTCAGTTTTCTGAATGTTACAATATTTGTTGTTTGTTTTTTTTTTAAACTAGCCAAAGCAAACCAAAAGTCAAGATTCCTACCAATTTTGTAATGTTTCTTCATTAATGTATGACCAAAAAGTATTTAAGTAAACTGAATTTTGTGCTGTGGGAGGAAAAAGTCTAGTGAAAGGTGTCCTGGCCCATGGCAGGGGGTTGGAACTAAATAACCTTTAAGGTCTCTTCCAACCCAAACTATTCTATGATTCCATGATTCTATGTAATGAAAATTCTTATAATTTAGTACTAAGAGGGTTTCCATCCAGATGGTGTTTTGGGGTTGGCTAAATGTAAAAGTGACAATTTGATTTTCTTCGTTCCTCAGTAGAACATGATTCAGTGCATGAAGTATTTCAGGCCCTAAATAATTTCCTAAAGTAAATGTTTCACATTTCTTTAAGATAATCTTGGTGCATCTTGTTACAAAACAAGCAAAATTACCAGCTCTCCACAATTTAAGGCAGACTTCATATATATGCAATAAGCTCGTGAAAACACATTAGGGATCAGTTCCTTTTAGTAAGAAAACAGCTTACATGTTTACACAGATTGTTAAAACAATCCCCTGAAAAGCAGAAAAGTTTCCAAAATTTTCCTGTGTATATAGCAGTAATAAATAACTTTGCACAAATAATTTATGTACCAAATTTACAATTGCATGCGATGGAAAAAGGGATGTATATTTTAAAAAAACCCATCATAATTTCAGAAAATAAATGATGAATTACTTTAAATCTTCCCAGGAGCCAGTTGCATGCCACCTCATCTCACTGTTAGGCATAGGAAAAACAAAAAAAATCTTTAACAGTGGTTCTTTAGGAATACCTTGCACAGTGTTTTAAGATAATTTTTAAGGATAAATGATCCTTGCATAATATTCTGATCAAAATGCATATCTGATCATTATGGCAGATTGGTGTATAGGGTATCCATAGTGGATATGGCATGTGGTCCCAGAGATTTCATTACAGCAAGGAAACCAACTCAAAAACTCTGCTGTGCTGCAGCATGTAAACAATCAATGGCCATACAATGCTGTTCATATCCACAGACACTGACATTATTTGATTTATATACCTAAGAGAACAAACTGTTTTGTTTGCTATATTTACTCTGTAAATCTTACTCCTTTATATATATATATATATATATGTTTGCTATTAATTTTGAAGATCACTAGCAGTACTATATTATCCTATAGTATTTGATTATCAGCCCAGCTCCAGGGAAATCACTCAAAATGAATGGGTCCTTTGATTGCTTTATTTTCTTTTAATAAAGATAGGTATGATACCTGTGTGTTAGTCATTCTTCCAACTGCATATTGAAATCTGTTAAATAATGTGAATCTCTTTCTACACTAATATTCAAAGACTCTATAGAATTTGCAGGGAGCTAACAATTCCAGTAGAGCAATTTGTTTAGAGTAGTGCTTTGAATATCATGATTGTTTCCTGCCTGCTATAGAAATCCTCAGAAACCATTTAAATCTCCAACATACTTTTGTCAAATCATTGTTGCTATATTAAAACAGTCCAAACCTGAGATACAGATATTTGAAGCTCCCTCATTATGTGTGCTGTTTTTCACCTAGATTTTGAAAGTTTCTGTTGTATTGTTCAGTTTCCTCAGAAAGATGAAAAGAGGCCTTTTATGGAGATAAGAAGCTTTTTGAGATGCCAAATGCTCCTACTTTAGCTGAAGTCACATCAGGTTTTAAAGATTTCCTAGATATGTGTAGCATTTAAACAGTCTCAATTTCTACTAAAATTTAGGACAAAAAGTAAAAGCAATGAAAAAACATTTGTTTTTCCTAGTTTTCATGCTCTTCAGGATATTTTTTGGTAGTGCTTGATATGTGAGGTAGAAACTACATTAGTTTCATTGTCAGATACCTGTATGCTGGCTGCAGCAGCTTTTATTTCACCATTTGGGAAAGGGAGCAAGGCTAGTGTGTAAGGTCTGTAGCTGTCCTGCAAGGGGCAACAAGAGCACATCTGTTTTGAGGAACTGGGTGGGAAATGATGGAGGAATTGGAAATGAATGAGCCCTTCATAATTTCTTTCACCCTCGTTGCTGATGCCTGTAGGTAGACCCTTGCTGGAGCAGAAATCAATGTTGCATGTAGTGCTCAGCCTGCATGAAGCCTGCTGACATGCTTGGTAAGGTTTCCTTTATTCTCCCTGGAATTTGGTACTATTGTTTTTTTTTAAAAATAAAATGATAAGTTAATTTTACTTGGGGTGTTTTCCATGTGCATTAAAACCTGCAATTGTAATATAATTACTCATTTTGTGTAGCTCTGCAGAAGCCTTTGGAACATGTCTGTCTGGCAAGCACAAGGGTTTCTCAGACTATTCTTATATGCTCTATATTTGATAGATAACATTTCCTCATAAATATATCCCCATAGCCCTTTCTTATTTTATTCTTGAATAAAGGGCATTCTATGGCATTTTAAAAAGCCAATAATAGCAGTATTTTTTTTTTTAATATAGTCACCCATTCAGGTTTTTGAATTGCTTCTTCACATAAAATGTGGATTTCATTCAACTGTACTCTTTACTGTATACCTTTAGCTGCCAGGGCTGTGTGTTGCAGTATTGATGGCAGGGCAGACGTGCACCGCCCTTCTGGGAGGGGGCTTGGTGAAGATAAAGCATTTAACTGGCTGAGTCCAAGGGGACATCTTGGGAGAGCAGTGGATCATGTCTGATCCTGATCACCGTCCAAATCTGCCACTCTACAACCTCACTGCTTGGTGGAAAGTGTTGCTCCCACTTGCCTTGTTATTCTGCTCAGCTCCTGGCTCACCATCCCTCGTGAACCAGCTGCTCCTCGCTGTGCTCTGACGGCTGACATGATTATCCCTGCAAATATGGGTTTGTTACAGGTTTGTTAGCAGCAGAACTTCTCCCCGACTGTGAGTTTTAAACATTCTTATATCACAGAGAAGAACTGTAAAAAAATTAATATTCATATGTGGGATATAGAGCATCCTTATTCATGTAAGTAAAATTGAGTGCTTCGTTTTTCATAAGCTCAAGAAATGCCAGTTCAAATATACTTTGCAAAATAGCAGTTCATTGGACCTTTTTTTGTTACAGTTCTTGATGAAAAGCGAAAGAAAATGATATTAAAATAATTTTAATTGTAAAATATGATGAAGGTTCGCAATGGAGGAAGACTTTTGAAGTAGACATTTTTCAAGATGCTTACTTTTAGAATTTTTCCGAATTTAATTTCCAAGTTCTAAAGCTTTATTTTGACCCATAAAGGGATTTGATTTTTATAATATAGTTAATATATTTTACACCATGTCAGTAACAGTGATCTCTATAATGTTTGATATATTTTACTTTATTCTTTAGGTCTTGATTTCCAATGGGAACAAGTTATTTTTTTAAGACTTATGTTTGACATGCTGAAAGACTGTGACATTGGAATTGTTTTTTCCTCCTGGGCCTGCAATGACGCTGTAAATGCCTTGAGTACAAAACAATAGATAGTTCAGCCTACATTACATAGAAGACATTCTTATGATTATGAAAATTATTCATTTAAGTATTATGCCATATAGTTAGTAGTTTATGCACTATTCCAGAAGTCCAAAGCAATAAGTAAATAAGATAAATGCAAGTTTTATATAAGTAAACAAGATAAATACAGGTTTTGAAACCTGCACATCTTTCAAATATACTTTAATCCTGAATTAAAACAAAAATTTGTCAAACTAACCAAAATAATGCAGAAATTCTGGGTTTCCCATATATCCAGATCTAGTTTCTCAGGGAAGCTCAGTGACTTGGGATGATCATGACTGAACCAAATCCTTAAGCAGAGAATTAGACAACAATGTAATGAGGTGTGACTTTACCCTTTGTGCTTTCTGAGCTGCATCCCCTTAGCCTTTGTTGGTCCAAAGGCCAATGTCTTTTCACTGGAGATTCTGGTTTTTGATTTTTGGCTTGCCTGTGGTGCCAACAGGTTCATCACTCTACATGTCTGCCACAGATTACAGACCCAAAATCCCAGAAGAGATGGGATTTTCTCCACTGTGGGGACCTGGAAGTGCTTGTAAAACTGACTGTGATGGGGAAGGTTTTATGCAAAATTGGAGCTGGCCACTCACCCCTCCTTTGGAATGCATATTCCTGGCCAGGAAGAGTCAGTCCAACCTACCAAGAGAAAAACTGACCTTGTTATTGCGGGTAAAAATAAACTAGAGTTTTAAGATTTACCTAGGGAAAAAAATTGTGCAGTGAAGGGTCTTGACTATTTACTTACAGAGTAGCTGTGAGAAAGAGCAGTTTGGTTTTAATTTTACTGTAATAGGAGAGTACAAACTATGTGAGATGGGAGAGAAAGGGTTTGTGGAGAGGACACAGTTGTGTGCTCAAGGTGTTTTTCTGGATGAGAGTCTCCTCCTAGCCCAGAGCTTTTCTATTGGATGAGGAGGGAATCCTCTCAAGAGAGAGAGTACAAAATGGAAAAGGTGGAAGAAGCAGTGAGTGGATGTGCATAGCTGGCGGTGAGTGGGATGCCCGTGAGGCGGAATGTAAATGTTACCTGCAGCCATTCCCCTGCTTCCTCCTAGGGAAATGTAATTATCTTGCCCTTTCCATCAAAATGTCTCACTATAGCTCTGGGTGGGTAACTCACAAAAAGAGTGAGGTGATCAATTTAGCATTATCTCTGTGCCTAAATAAAGCCCAGTTTGGGTCTAAGGACAAATAATAGCATCCACCACACTCTGGGTATATTAATGCATGAAATCACAGGGGATATAATTAAGCACTGCTATTCAAAGGCTAGCTATGTAGTATTGATGAGCTTCTGGATATTCTTTACATATAAAAGTGTGACTGCTGCCAGGAATTCAGCAACAGAAGGTCTGGTGTGCAGCTGAAGAATACAGGTGTTACCATACTATCATCTAGTGGCAGTAAGAGTAAAAATGAAGGAGCTGAGTGGTATTTTGCTTCTGCTTGCATCAGTTGCCATGTTGTAATCACTGATGTTGTATTGAACGACTGACTTTTGAGCTCTGAAGTCTTTAAGACTTTAGTCAGCTTTTTCTTTTTTTTCCCATTTGTGAAAGATTATTTTGAATTATTGCAAAGAGACGTGCACTGATTTTAAGTCCAATTCTCAGGCGGGAGTTTTGACTAAGAAGTGAGAAGCATGCCCAAATGAGCTCAATTATCATGCCTTGGAGTGAAGAAGAAGAAAACAAGTCAAGCTGTGCTCTGCAGGACAGCATCTAAATTGCAGGTGCAGATCTTCACCTGGCATCAATCAACTCCAGTGAAGCCAAATTGATTTATACCTGCTGAGGATTTGAGACAGCATTATCATCAATTCTAGATCTATGCTTCTTTTGGAAAGAAAGAGATAGAAGTATTTTTATATTTATAATTTATTCTGAGCTCTTTAAATGTTATTCAGGGTCTGAGCCACTGTAACGGGTGCATCTCCCATGAAGATTTCTGGGCAATAATCACTTATGAGACAAATATTGAATGTAAAATAATTGAGGTAGGTCTATGATGCAGAACTTTTATTCTTGCAAGTACACAAGGAGTATGATGCAGAGCACAAAGAAGCAGTAAAATCATTCAACACAAAGAATAAGTCCTCTATAATTTTATATTCTTCTGTGAAAAAAAAACCCTTTCCTTTTTGCCACGTTCAACGTTTATCCATAGGAGAAGACAGAGTGCCATCTAGTGAAGAAACGATTTGTTGCATATCTCAAGAACCACAAATCCAGCTTTGTTCCTGCTTTATTCTTTACTATGAAATGAGTGATGTGGTCATCCTGCAAGAGGGAAAGTGTGCAATATGTTAAGTCCACTGTGTTTGTAAAACACAGAAATAAAAGGAGGTATAAAAATGCAAAATACTAATTTCCTTATTACAAAATGCCCTGTACACATACATGTTAGCTTGTTTTACTTAGTCCAACTCCCTGCATCTTCCCCAGCATTATAACCCTTCTGTTCTACATAAATAAATCTAATATGTGACATATTAGGTAAAGTTCACTACCTTTTCCAAATATGTCCAGCTGAGTTAGCAGAAAACTTACAGTTGGCCTTGATTCATGGAATTCCTTTTCTGCCCTGATTTTTGTCTACAGCTTCTGAAAGTGGAAGATAGAATGCTGTATCCCTTAAACCTGCATTGCAAAAGTATAAATGCATTACAGCTGGTGTGATGACCTCTCTCTTAAAAAACATTCTTTGAGACTGTTGTCCTGTTTTACACAGTGCCCCCAGTTTCCTTCTTAAAGCTTACCTTCCTTTTGCATCTGGTGAGACCCAAAGTGGAGTTAATTGTGTGTGTTGATGATATGTTCCATACTGTGGTTTCTTGGGAATTGATTTGCCTGTGCAGTTGTTTCGAATCATAAGCAACTTAAAAAGGATTCTTTGAAAATATGTTTTAAATTGTTAACAAAGGCAAATTTCCTTTCAGTCTTGACATTTTTTTTGCTTTAGAATAAATAGACTATCCAAAAAATCTAACCAATGAGACAAATCTGTTTTATGATTTTAAGTTAAACCCAAGTGGCTGGTTTTTAGCAGATGAGAAGTGGGTGGCCACTGACCTTTAAGCTCAGGTGAAGCAGGGCCTGATTTTGCTGACCCCAGGCTGTACTGTGGCATGTCCCCTATCAGCCGACATCTGAGACACCTGGTCTGAGGCTTGTGGGCCAGTTTTGCACAGCCCAGATCTCTGGGTTTAGTGCCACTTGCAGATCATTACCAAGAAGGGCCTGCCTCAGGTGCTGGCTGCTCCTTTGATCAGCTGTGTTGACCTGCTGTTTGAAGAACACAGCTAATGTTATTGTATGGTATATTTCCTTAAAATAACTTTAGAACCTTTTAACCATTGTCAACCAGGTGTAACATAAAGCCTCTGGGATTTGCAGTTTTTAAACCTTTATGTAAAAATGTGAACCAGCAGTAAACAAAGATTTTCCTCCTCCAGGAGATGGCTGCAGTGGGAACTCACCTGTTGTTAAACATCAGAAAGCCATCTTGGAAACAGAATATACGAAATCCTAAGCACAGGAAAGATTTGATGAGAAATTGTCCTTTCTAGGCACTGAAAGACTTGAACTAATATTGACGGATACTATAGGAAATCAGCCTTTCTGCTGGATGCCCACCAGACAACTCACCTGCTCTGTGATGTTCAGTTGATGCTGGCTGCAGGGAAAAGGGACCATTAGATCAGCTCTCACCCTAGAAGAGAACATTTTCCATCCATGCCATTTTGAGTCAGCTTTGCTGTGATTTGAGTGTAGATGATATTTGATCATATTTTTATTTACTCCCACACTGATCCTATGCCTTTCCTTCCATTGTTGAGATCACTAACCGGGGATAAAGAAGGAATTTTCAAAACCACTCAGCATTGTCCTGGCTCTCCTAGGAGCAAGAAAGGGAAAGACAGAGCTGGGCAGTAGAGTCCTGTGCATCCCACTTTTTCCACTGGATGTGTTCTGCATGCTTTATTTTTGCATCTATGCAATGTATAAATCCTTTTCCCAATGGCTGTATTTTGCTTCCCTTACTCTTTACTTGTTCATGTGGAGACGGGATATAGGAAATAAAAAAGGCCTTTTCTGCTGTTTAGATAAGTAATGTATGACTGGAGACTACATATAAGTGCATTCACAGAAATCCATTTTTAATAGTGAGCAGGCGGGGAAGAATAATTTGTCAGAAGATTACAGAGGGGAATATTTAAACCTGTGATGAAATTTTTAAAGGTCTTAAGGAGTATGATAATGATTATGCAGACTAGGTTTATTGCTAGGTATGTAGTTAAAATGAGAAGAAATCAAAAAATCCTACAGTGGAAATCAATATTAACTAAGGTATTATGTGTGAAATTAGTCTTGAAAATAAGAAAGTAGTATTACATGTTAAAAAGGATTAAAGGGAAACAATCATGGAGCATAATTAACTGGGCTGCTCCTTACTGTTAAGGGTTTTGGTGAGCCTGTTTTACCTCTGCCCTGAAGTGTTGTTTTTTTTTTTTTTTAAGTGTCTTCAAACTAGGTACTGTTTTTTGGCTTGTTCTTTCAGGTTGCTCTGCACGATCTCTATCCCTGCTTCATTACCAATCTTGTGATGGAGGATGCTCACCTGCTGTGATGGTGGGTAGGGTTTACTGTACTGGGAGCAGCACTGCAGGGGGCAGCCTGACCTCGTAGTTTGCTTAACCGAGGTCAAATTTTGTATCCCTTGGGGAGAGGCCAGTGGATAAATTTGCTGAATGTCTTGGATGTCCTAGGGTGCCCAGGGCACTAGGCACCTCTGCATGAGGCAGTTGAACTGAGTCCATCATGATGATCAGTTCAGCCTTCTGGGTTTGCCAGAACTCTTGTCTGAGGTCTGGTGGTTGGGAGTTGTCTCCTGCAGTTTTAAACATCAGCACTGTCGATATTCATCTGAGCTAGTCACACTGTCTCCCAGTCTGTGGGGAGAAATAAGTGCATTCAGGATATGATTCATCTGTCTTATTTTAGATGTCTAAATCGGGATAGGAATGTTCCTTGTTCTGACTCCTCATTTCTTTCATTTGCCCTGAGGTGAGGTCAAGGTGACAAGCTAAAATGCAGACTTTTCTGGCTGACCAGATGAATCCCACCCATCAAATCTCAGCAGCCTCCATCACAAAATCCCCATTGTGTGGAGCTGCCACTCAAATGTTTCTTTTGCTGACCAGTGGTGCTTGTCATGTAAGGTTATGAGGGGAGGTTGTAAAAGGTTTTGAAGGAGGTGTGACATCCACAAGAAGAGCGTGACCTGCGACAGGTGACTTTTTGTCACACGGTGGATCCGGATGTCTCTTCTATCACGCAGCCCAGTGTGGTGCCGACTCATGAGTCACACTCAGAAAAAAATCAATGCTCTGCCTGCAGAAAATAACTCTCCTTTCTTTCTCTCTCAAACTGGCAGTTATGATCACTGTGCGAGAGGCAAGCTGAATTTGTTCTTACTTCTCTTTCTCGCATGAGAGAGAGAGACAATAACAATTGTCTGGCCTTGTTTCTTTCTTCCCTGCAAACTGTGATGTTTGCCTTTCCTTGTCTGTGCTGGAAAGCAATAAATAGCACCTCCAGGAGAGACAATGGACACCAGAAAGAAGAAACCGTGGGCACAGACATGGCAGAGACCATTTCAGTGATTTCCATGCACAGATGCTCTCACTTGACTCGTTTCAGTAGCAAAAACTCAACAGAGAAGGATGGTGTGTGTGCTCCATAGCCCAGATGGGAACTTGCCATATTGAATGTTTTAAAAAGATTACTGATTTCCTGCTTGTAAATGTAAAGTCAAACAATTGTTTCTGATCTGGGGAACAGTATTTGAATCTCCTACACCATACACTGTGTGTGGTATCTCTGCCCTGTTAAGTGTGTGTTGGGGTAAAATGCCACTGTGGAGGAGTGTGAGACATCCTGTGGTCCTGTCAGTGCTGGTCAGCAGAGAGGGAGCCAAGCCTGCAAATCCAGCAGCATCACTGGGGTGCACAACTGTACTATAACTACTGAGAGGACAAATGTCTGGCTTTGCATAATGAAAATGCTTTGCTGAGGTGCTGGTATTATATGGACAATATATTTCTTTTTAATTTGACAGAATAAGCTTTTGTATGCTGTGATGACATAGGAAAGGCTGAAAGATTCACTCTCCCAAGGTTAATTGCAATCAGATCTTTGATGCAATTAATTTTAACAGGGGAAGAGAATCACAGGTCAGAAGAGAGAAAAGGCAGGTTAAAAAATATTTGGATGAATTAGAAATGTTCCAGTCAGCGGGGTCAGGTGAAATCTGGTTGAAGGTTGCCAGAGCAGCTGCTGAACTATTAGTGATTGTCTTCAGATGCTTTTTGAGGACCAAGAGGTCTCACAGCCCTAGAGAAGCCTCCTCCTCCTTTATTTAAAGAAAAAGAAATACAAAGTAACTCATCAGGCAAATAAACTGGATTACCAGAGCAAATGTCTAAAAAATGAGTGAAAGCACCACATCATACAGTGGTGGAAATAATAATTGTGGATTTGTCAAGAACAAGTCATGTCGAATCCTCCTTTATATATTTGGCTTCTTTGCTGATCTGGTAGATGTAGAAAAACACTGAGATGTGGTATTCTTGATGCTCGCATGTCAAGTGGGGCACAGCTTTGATTCATTGCTACAAAGTGAGCGCACTGTTTAAAAAATCCTGCTAAGAAACACTACCAGTGCTTTGGGTTAAAAATGAGAGGATGTTTGAAGTTAGAGCTCTCTGAGGTTTATCCTGAACACAGTTCTACTCAGCATTTATGTTGCTGTTTTCAATGACATAATGAAAGAGTAAGGAGGACTTCAAGAACTGTGGGAGACAGTATCATGTTTAAAATTGATTTTTACTGCATGGAAAATTGCCAGGTATCAACAAATGAAATGCAATAACGGAAAGGGAAAAGTATTGTACATAAGAAAAAGTGACAAGATCCCCCAGAATATGTGCAAGATGAAAGAGACTTGGAGGTTTAGGGCTAATGTCAGTGCTAAATTGCAAAAGATTAAAAGATTCTTTTGTTTATCAAGATATTTCAGTCTGGGATGCACTCATAAAGGACATGGAAGGGAGTTAATTCCTTTTTCATTGTATAACTGGGGTCTCAGCTGGAATAATGGACTCACTTCTGAGCAGTGGATACAGACAAAGTGTAGG
>NW_005054406.1:990444-1052211 GCF_000277835.1 Geospiza fortis | reverse complement strand
TAGGGAATGAAAAGGTGAAACAATAAAACTGATGAACAGCTGACAAATATGACCTGTGAAATAATCTCTGTTTGATCTAGAGAAGCCTTAAGGAAGTGTATGATGCAAGTGTGTCATGATGAAGAGTCTTTATAATAATGATAACTGATTATTTACAATGTCTGCTCATGATGTGACATGAAAAGATAAGTAAATTGTGAAGCCAACAGGATTTGATTAAGATACCAGAAAAAATCTAACAAAAAGACACAAGCTCTAAAACAGATTTTACAGTGAATCAGTGCTATCTATGTATTATTGTTATTATTACTATCATACTTCTGTGTTCTTCATGAAAATATTGCCCCATTATTTGCAAAAAATTCTTCTTGCCTTATTTTAAAGACAAGATAAGCTGAATCTGGTTCCTTCCGGGCCCATGTGTCCAGTGCCATGATGCTGTGGCTTCTTTTACTGGCAGAGTTTAGTGTGACAATACTTGATAATGAGTGCAAAGCAGAACTGTGCAAAAAAGGATTCTGTGCCTTCCCAGCCAGCTGTATCCTGATCTGGCTGCCTACCTGTGCCTGCCTAGCATCAAGGATGCACAATTGTGTTGACTTCCAGTAGCTGTGAGGAATTTGCTGATTTTCCTATCCCAACCCCTTGCAGTTCTCATTTGTAGCTCTGGCTCCTTTGGGCCAGCTTAGCACCAAGGGCAAATCAAGCAATAAGAGGCTGAGCTCCTGTGGCTGATGTTGTGCTCTGCTCCTGGTGTGGTGCAACACAGGCCAAAGGCAGCCAGGAGAATGTGGCCCACATGAAATCTTGCTATAATCATGTTAGGCTAACTTCTGCAATGCTGAGATATAAGTAGCCAAATGTCTTTACACTGCAAAAAGAATTACACCCACACACATACAATATCACTCCAAAATAAGGAAATATAAACAGTTAATTTTTTGTCATTTTGGAGTCAAGTATGTCAAGTATAAGTCCAGAGATTGTTTGCTTCTCAGAGGTGTAGCTTTGCTTTGGGATCGCCATAATATTTTCTAGACTTTGATCTCCCAACAGACAATCTCTAGTAGATACTAGAGTGGCAACAGGCATAAAGTAAAAAATTATTATTTTAAGGTTTCTAAGTAATATTTTTGAGAGGCTATATTGCATTTCATAGAAATATAAGGGCAGTTCTATTGGAATTAGTTGTTCAACTTAAATATTTGTTTTCTAAAGTAATGTCAAAGAACTCTTGTAAGTGTTTCAAGTAGAGCTTCACAACATTTGCTTTTGCTGAGGATGATTCCAACTAGCTTTATCCAGTAGCTTTTGGTACTTGCATGGGAAGAACTCATGAAAAGTTGGTCCTTTCTGTACTTTGGGCGCTTCCCACAAATCCTGAGACCTCTACTGTAACTCATCCCTCTTCCTGCTCTATTCAGATGTTGATTCCCTGTTCCAAGACTGTATGACCCTATCACTTCTTCTTCCTCTGCCACTGCCCTGCTCCTTCTCCCACACTGCCCTATGTCCTCCTGCTAGGAGGTAAGTGATGGATGGCATCAGCTGTTGGACTGAGCCAAAAGAAGACTCAGAGTCAATACAGAGTATGTTTCTCTTAGAAGGCTTCCGTGAGCTTCCCAATCTCCACACGGATTGCCCTGTGCTCATCACTTTAGTTTATGTTCTCAAAAATGCTGTTCTGGCAACTGATGATAAAAACATTGAAAGTAAATTACTAAGTCTCTGATTGAAAAAAATATCAAAGCATTTCCCTAAATCTATTGCTTGCATCTCTGACGCAGACAGTGTCCTGCACCAGCACAAAAACCTTTCCTCGAATAAACCTGGGCCATCCTAAAGTCTTAGTTATGCAGGCCATGGATTGAGATCCCCTTTTGCCCTGTGGTTCTAAACCAGTCCTTCCTATCTGGTCAAGTGGGAATCTGGGAATCACCCCTACTAGTAAAAATTATGATTGTGGTAAGTATGTATTTTTATAATATGGCTCTGCAATAAAAACATAATTATTTGTCAGCCTTACATACTTGAAGGAAATATGATTTTTAAAACTTAAATTCTGCAATTCTTTGTCACCTATTACATGCCTCTCATGTTTTTCAGTAGCATGTATTGTAAAACATGTAGATAGTAAAGCAATATCTTGAGTCGATGTGTAAGTACTTTTTGAAACTAACAACCAATTCCACTCATATCAGTTTTTTTGGCCTCTAAAAGGGCAGAGAAAAAGTTGCAGACATGCAAAACAAGTGACCTTTTATAGTCTGGCCTTCACAAAGTGGAAAAATGCAGTATTTATCTGACTTCCTATATGTAAAAGAAGACACCAACAAAAAGTAAACTTTTGTTTCTAGGTGAAGACCAAAAAGTGTTTTATAGACTGTAAAATTTAAGGTTCTCAACATCCCTGTGAATTAGGTAATGATCTAATTTTCCATGTGGGAGAAACTAAGGCACAAAGAAATAATCAGACTTACCAACCTTATAATTGCAATCCTGTGATAAAAATCAGAATAAAGTCTGAAAATCTTCTGCATAGTCTTTGGCTTTAATTAAAACTGTTTCCTAAAATAAGTGGTTATCAGCAACATTAGTAGATGTACGGGTTGAAATTCTGCTAATATAACTCATTGAATTTTATATTGAATATTTTAAGGCTTGGAAATTAGGTTCTCATCTTCTGAGGATGGGCACAAATAGCCTTCAGCAGAGCTCATAAAAAGAAAGTTAATTTTTGTTTGGCAAAACACTCTCCTCCCTGTACTTTGTTATAAACTATAGTAGCATAATCCCCCTCTTTTTATGTGCCTTTGAAGTAAATGGAATTATGTACTGTAAGAGAGAGATTTTTAATGAAAAGATGAAAAAACATCCAGCTGAATTGCTTTGTATATGGAACCCCATGCTTATACCCATGAAAGAAGAGAGACTTTTTTCTTTAAAATTATTTGTAATTAAAAGATTGGTTTCATGGTGCATTACTGAATCATTAAAAATCCAGAGGGGGAGAAATCAAACTAGCTGGTAAAGAAGTGGCAGGTGGCTGCTGTTATTGGCAGATGTGTATCTCGGAGCTGAACTCTTTGCAAATGTCATGTGAAATAACTGAATTTATTAGAAGTAGGAATTGCACACACAGAAGCTGATGACCCTGAAAAATATGCAGGCAGCTGTGTGACTGCAGGCTAGAAACTACCCTTCCTCTCTGTATTCAAAACCTGTGAAAATGCTGTAATGGCTTTAGCTACAGCAATTTCAAAAGCTGCTTCTCCTGCCTGCCCTGTTTTTACAGCAGAGCTTGCCTCTTCTGCTCAGAAGAGGAATATGGAACAGGTTGTGCCCACTCCTGGCCACACCTCGCATATGGACACAGTTCCCTCTTCACAGTGGGTGGGGTTAAAACACTGAAAGGGGGTGACTGAGGCGAAATATGAATCCAGTTCTTACTGCTGGGGTAATGACAGCAGTTTCTGTCAGAAAGTGAGGAGGAGCTTGGCAAGCAATGTCCTTACCAGCAGGGGATGAGCAGAGCCCTGCTCCTGCAGTGGCCCCATTTCACAGCTGCCTGCCAGGCTGCTTTGACAGTGATAGGTGCGCCTGTGCTGTTCTGCCCTGGACTGCAGGGGAGGTCAGAGCCACGTCTGGAGGTCACCTGGCCCAAGCTCCTGCTCAAAGCATGGCCAGCTTCACACGTGGTATGAGTGCTGGCACACATTAATGTTTAATCTGTAAACTAATTTAATGGAGCTTTTCTTTTTCGTGTGATCTTCAGGACTAGTTCACTTTTAAAGGGTAGGCACACAGGGCACAAAAAGGTGATTTTTTAAAGTGAGAAGTGAGTGATCATGAATGAAAGTTGCTGTGTAGGTGTTTTTGTTTGTTTGTTTTACTTACAAGTTTTCACAAACTATTATATTTCCATTTTCTTATTTTTTTCTTGATAAATATTGTTTACTTCAGGTGAAATGAGATTTTTGCTCCATCAGAAGAGCTATTAAAGGTACAGTAGACTGATGCTCAGTTTGCCCAAGAGCAGAGAGTTTGCATATTATTACAAAAAAAAAGTAGGGTGGGTGAGACAAGAAGTAATCATTATGTGCATAAACAAATATGTAGCTCGCATGTCTAGTTTCATGTTGGTATTACACAGAAATTGTCAACTTTACAATTAATGTTAGGATTTTTTACTCATGTTCTTTTACCTTTCATATTTGTTATTCTTGGAGCTCAGCTTTCCAGGTGAGGCAGGTTGAACTTTGGGTATTCCCTATAAGCAGAGGTAAGGTAAGATGCCAACCCCTCCTGAAGATTATGGGTGGTCCTGGAGCTCCACTGCAAGCTTGAAACCTCTGGCTGTCATCCAGTATGGCAGGAAATGAAACCTCCCCAAAGAAAATCCAACTATTAAGGATTAATGACTCCAGAGGGTGAATCAATAAGATACAAAGATGATGACCATGTGACAAGAACGATTTTGAAATTTTAGATGGAGTGAAAATTTATGAGCTTTAAGCTTAATTCCTCAACTGCTCACTTTGACTGTGAAATGAAGCAGAATGTGGTGAGCAAACTTCAATAGAAGATGTGCTAATTATTTGAACCATATTTGTGTTCTTGCTCTAACATCCCCTTTCATTTTTGATAATGACAATGTTTCAGCAGCATTCGTATTCTTTGGACAGGAAAACCAGGAAATTATATTTTGGAATGTTGCCAAACCTTTGAGAATTGCAAGGTAAAAAGTGAGAGAAACAATGAAATTTCACAATTACCAAGATCAAAACTAACCTCTAGTTGGCCCAGAGGACTGGCAGGCCCTTGCAAAACCCACTTTTTTTTTCCAGTTTAAAACACAAATCCAACACAAGGACAAAATTTCAGGAGCACAACAATTAGTATGAGGCATAATTTATAGAGGACAAAAAAGGTAAAATTAAAATGAATTTTTAAATTTCTTGTCCATCTTGTAAAAGAGCCTCTGTAAAGCAGTATTGCCAGTAAGGTGAAGGGCTGAGAAAGGAACCTACTGGGAATGTCTGGAGAGCTGAGTTATCGAGGAACTCGCTACCCATGTAGCTCAGAGAGCTTGGGAAGCTGCTGAGGTAGGATGTTTGGTGTTGTCTGTGGCATGTGGAGCCAGTTGGCTGCAGAGTAGGGCAGTAGCTCCAGAGAGTTCTTTTTGTTGTATTATCTTGATTTCCAGCTGTCCAGGGAATTGCTGAACGTTATGAGCTCCTTTGTGAGCCTGGATGGTGGCTGAGAACTCTGCCAACAAGACTGCTTATAAAGACCCCACAGAGCTCAAGAGATTTAGCAGCCAGGAACTGGCTGGAAAAAGGCCTTTAGCAGCCAGGCAACCAGGAGATGGGCAGTGGGCAGAGAGACCACAAACGAATAGATTTTCCTCAAGGATTGCAACTGAATTGGCATATCCCTTCAGAATGCTTTGATCCTGTCAAATCCATTATTCTTAGATTTGGAACTGAAAAGTTCCAAATCTAAAAAAAAATACCAAGTAAAAATCTTCACATATATGTTATTTTTCACATAATGCAATGATAAAGAAATATAGGCAGAAATTTTTTTTTTGGTCCACTGAAAATGCAGACCTTCAGCTTTCATACACTCTCCTGTTCAACCAGTGGGTAAAATTAATCTGCATTGGGCTGTGAAGAGTTTTATGTATATCTGATACTTGTTGTGGTGACACAAGTCTATTCTAAAATCGTCCTTAGAGCCAGGAAATACTAATTTTTTCCTGTTTTGCACTGAAATATATTAACTTTGAAAATTTTCCTGAAGTTGACAGTGGCCATAGTGATTATCTCAAAATGCAGGTGCATTCAGACTGAAGATCTGCAACTGAACAATTTAATTACTCAAATTTACATTTTGGTGTGAATGTTCAAAACAATCATTTTAATAAAATAAACTGGTCCAAAAGTCCAGATAAAAGCAACTAGATCTTCAATTTCTTTCCTAAACACAGATCAGGATCGCCATGAAGACATTTCCTTTTTGTTTATTGCTTACTATGAATACTTAAACTGTTTTAAACCACACATATCTACATTTTAAGACAGTCACATACTTTTTTCTCAAGAATTTTTCAATTAAACTTTTCCTTTCACATCTAAAGGTAAAGTAAGTTTGCCCATTCCCCTTTTCCCTAGTCTAGTGGTTTTCTGGAATGCTATTCCTAACAATAAATAAATAAATCTAATATAAATATTTTCAGAAAATTTTGATTACATACGAATTCTTTAAAAGAAAATAGGGATATATTATGGGGTTTTTGAATACTTTGCAGACATAATTTGATTTTTGTTTCACAACCTGCATTTCTCAATGTTGCCACACTTTCATGTGCTAAAAATATTACTTGCCTTTAAGTTTAGAGACCGTGCATATCTCTTTATCTTAGTTACAAACAAAAGAAAACACATATTCTCTATCTTTTTCCATTAACAGATATGATTAATCCATTACCCAGCTGGGAGCATCTGGCATTATCTGTCCTTGTGAGTTAAACCTTTCTCTGCTGGAAACTGTGTTCCTCTTTTACCAATATAACAGCATGTTTGAAGCAACAAAAAAAATTAGTTTTGAAACAAGGTAAAAGAGCAGTTTCTGAAAAGTTGCTAGACTTCATAGAGAAAGAGCTATTGGATCATTACATTGTATAGTTAAGGCCACAGATATGTTATTTTGGAGGAATTGGATTTTAGAGTTCATAGATGGTGTAAATAATTCCTTAAAAACTGATGTTTGGATAAAAGCAGTGTTGCAATAGCTATGTCTTACCAAGGAAAAAATGGCAGTGGGAATGAAGAGAGAAGAAAGAGCAGCTGATTTCATTGCTTTTTATCACATATGTTTTATGCAGCATCTGCCATTAATAAGTGTTTTGAAGATCACATCTTTTGGTTATAAGAAGCAAAATCCTTCATGTAGGATACAAGGCCAGCAATCGGCAGCCATACAGAGAACCATTTTCCTTACAGGATTCCTGAGCTACATCCATAAGAACAAATGTACCACCCTCAGAAGAAAACTGTGGAATTAGTGCAGGGCAAATCTGCCTCGGTGCCTCTTTGTCTTCTGATGGCTGAGATGTAACAGCTTGAACATGGCCTGGCCCACACAGGTGTTGGGTACCACTGTGGTTTTCCTTCAACACTTTTTTTCACAGCTCCCTCTGAGATCTTCATCTTGCCTGGCAGATCTACTCCAGCTTCACTGCCAGGGGATGTTTTGTGCCTGGCTATCAGCGATGGAGGCATGGGGATGACTGAGCTGGAGCAGAAGCCATTTTATTGAGAATACAAAGGGTTTATATAGGGTTTACTTGTATGACACTGATATATAGGATTCTATTTTTGGTACAGTTTCCCACTAGCTATACATTATGACGTCAGTTAGTTGGTAATCTTTACAAGGTTTCACAACAGGTCTCTTGGTCACTTCCACACCAGAGATCAGTTATGTGTCTGTCTCTCCCGTGGTATCTGCTCAATCAGGCCCAAGATATCAGGCTGCTTTATCAGTTCCATTGTACTCCCTGTCTTATCCCCATACCTGACAAAAGGACCTTAATTGTTAAGAAAATATAAAACCAAAGAACTCAGATTCTTTGAAAGAATTAGCTAAGATTTTTTTTCCATTGGAGGTAATACCCCAGACAGACCTTCATACACAATGTTACTATGTACTTTTCTGTTTGACCATTCAGATGAAATGCAGTATCCCTCGTTAGTTGTGTGATAACTATGGAAAGCAAGTTTCTTATTGTGTTTACACTATTTTGAATCAGCATCCCCTTAAAAAATGGTGTTCACTTATTTTGCTGTAAAATGCAATGCAACATATGACATTGTGTTTTCCAAACTTGCATTTTAAATAGCACTAGGCTATTTAAATACCACTAAGGTATATTGTGAATTGTTTATTATATGGAGATTAAAAAAAATCCCTGAAGAGTTAGCCATTTTATACATTAAAAAAATTAATACTGAATAATGTTGGTTTGTTATCTAGTTTGATTTGTTCTATGCATGTATATAGCAGTGTGAATTCTGACATGACGTATAATTCCTGAAGTTTGCTTTTTTACACACATAAGAATATTTATACAAAAGTACTAAATTCAGATTATGTAACTATGTAACAAACCCAATATAATATTAAAGTAGTAAAATGGCCCTCATGTAAAACATATTTCTGCTCAGAATACTTTGTGTGACAGGTAAGTGCCAGAATATTTATTTTGTCCAGAGAAATAAGACAGAAACAAGGTGGTATAGAGACAGTAAACTAGAAGTCTGTAGAAAATACAATATTTGATTCCACATCTTCAGAACCAGGTTAGCATTAGAACTTTTATTCCTTCCCAATAATCACAGATATTTAGTATCTCTTGCCAGAAATGACTCGGTTTTCATAGCTGTTCTTCTGTTCCTTCCTGCTTCATGCTACTGTTTGTGTCTGTGATGCAGTGAGTAATACTATCATTAAACGTATTTCTTTTGGTTTATTGCATTTCTGTTTTCTGTGTTTCTATTTAATTAAATTCTTCTTCACTGATTATAAAATAAGAATAACATTTTTGGTTTTGTAAGGACAAACTTTGTAAGTCACTGTTTTACTAGTCCAAATGGCACTTTTTTAGACATTGTCTTTCATGTAAAGACTTTTGGTCCTTAGAACCTTTTTCTCTGCTGGCTGTCCCATTGAAAGGGAGTAAAATTGTTGAGGAAATCTAGGTGAAATAAGAAGCTCATCATGAGTGACATTCTAAACTTGTGATGAAAGGGAAGGGAAAGGCATCTCCACACAATTCCCAGCTGAACTCCTCAGATCTTCACTGTCTCTGCTGCTCCAGGAAGCTGGCTGCCCTCCTCAGCACTCCATAGGCACTTCAGCATCTGCTAGAGAAAAAGCTGTGAAACAGAAACACAGAATAGCAGAAAGGAATGACAAACAAAAGCCTTATATTTCAGGGAGGTCTTATCAACTTTAAAAGCTTATTTTCTGTTCACTGCAAAGTGCTCTGTAACATCCACCCCAGAACCTGGTGCTCTTCAGGATGTTTGACATGTCCAACAATTAACCCCAGGAGGTTTTAGGATTCCCACCACCTTTGTGGAGACCCACAAAGGTGGGTCTGTGTGTAGAGCACACGTGCAAGCCACCCAACACATCCAGCTCCCTGGGGCAGAGCAGGAGGGATGGGCAGCAGGAGCGCACTGCCTGGCTCCTGACTGCCTCAGCTGAGCCTCAAGGGAGGGATGGGGCTCTCTGGTCCCCACCCTGGGATTGCTGGGGTCATAAGGGGCCAGCAGGGTTTGGGGTGAGGGACAGGAGAAAACCTTCGTGAAGCCTGCCAGGGACTGCTCTTCCCAGGCCTGTGTCCTGGACCAGTTAAGCTGTCTCCTGTGGATGGGCAGCCCTGGTCTGGGAGTTTATGAACTGCCTTGGTATTCCCAGGGTTTTGTCATTATGTATTACTGTTTGAAAATGCAAAAAGGAAAGGGAAGAGGAGGAAGAGGAATGGAAATACTCTTCCCTACCATGTGTTACACTGGAAAGGCAAATTGCCTGCTTGAGGAGACACCTAAGTTTCATTCAATCAAGTTGCTCCTCTGGAAAATAATGATGATCAAAGGGGTTTTTTTCTTTCTTTAATGCAGTAATTAATTTGTCACCCTGCAAAGCTTTTCAGAGCTGCTCTTAGAACTGTCTGCTCTCATGTGGGGTGCTGTAACAGAGTTCAGCTGTTCCTGCTCTGAGAAGGCAACAACAGGGCTGTCAGTAGCAGCAGGATAAAACTGTGGTTTTTTCACCAGTGAGAGTAATGGTGCTCACAGCAGGCAGTGAATTCTAACAAGAGCTTTTAGGATTTTTATCCTGAAATTCTGTGCAAATAATGAATAATATTCCCAAACATACAGACGACTCTGTTGCATCTCTGTTTTGTCAAGCAAGTTTAAACAGTAGGATTTATTCAGTTTTACTGTTGCTCTGAAGAACCTCAGAGTACAGCAAAAATAGTCAAGAGCCTCATAATTTCCAGGCATGCTTTGCTGCTACTGCCTTAGGGAAACTGGAGCAACAAAAACATCCAGTGGCCTTTTTTCTTTTTTTTTTTTTTTTTTTTGAGCAGTGATAGACCTAACGGACTGCTGCAAAACAGAATTCAGTAATTTGAATTCAAATTCTGAATAACCAATAAGCCACATTTGTATGCAATCACTTCCCTGTGAAATTAAAGAATTCTTTTTGTTCATGAACAAGATTAGCTAGCTGGCAGATCTCAACTTGAGTAAAATTAGTTTAACTAGTTTAGATATCCAGCATGAGCTGCTCCTTAGCTCAATGGAAGATTGCACAGAAATTTTGGTCAGATTTCATTGAAATAGAAGTCTGGCATATATATAATGGTGCTTGTCTTCTCTTATACACATAATATCTCCATGGATCATCCTCTTCAGACAGCAAAACCTTTTTCAAAAGCCATATTTTAATTGACCATTTACAGAAACCTCTTCCAGAACCGAATAAATCTGGCCATGAAACTCCCACTCTGTATGCTTACACATACACATAAATGCAATGTATCAAGTAGAAATCAAGAAAATGACTGTAGACCAGAACTTAAACCACACTGATTGAGTGCAAGTGTGTTAGTCATTGTCCTGCTGCGTTGGAGTTGGTGGTGCTGTCTCCAGCTGCAGCCGTGAGTAGATGCGCAGCACTCTGCAGGGAGAGTTCAGGCTCAGGGCTGGCAGCTGGCTGAGGGCATTCTCCCTCCTGTCTCAGTAAATTAGTGCGTGCAGCTGTGTTTTGCACTGTTACACGTGGCTTGTATCCCTTGCTGGCTATCTTCAGGCAATTCATGGCAGAGTGGGATTTCTGAGCAGCCCTCTGGAAGTGGCTTAAAGCCTCAAATCTGTGGAGGCCTGTGCCTGATGGGATTTTAGACTCTATGGTGGTGACAATGTGTTACATTTAGTTTCCAGTTCTGGTAAGTCGAAGTGATGTTATCCATGTCCTTTTTTTCCTTTTTTCCCCCTCAATCCTTAGATAAGGATTTCAAAGTGAGGCCAAAGTATTTTTAGATTGTCTATTTAATTTGAATACAAATGAACATACTTTATCTACTGTGTCTTTTTTTCCCTCTACAGTTACATTAAAATAGGAATTAAAAAGCCTGAGGGGAAAAAGAAAGAAATGATAGTAAGCGTTTAATTATGAATACTGCCTGTTTAAAAATACCCATTCATTACTTTATGCTTGTATAATTTATGTTTAACTGTTAATGTATGCTATTTCAGGGAAGAGTACGGTATGATAATAATATCAATTTACCTGAGATTTGTTATGCAAAATTTTGGATATAAAGATAATGTTACTCTGTCCCAACTTCCCTTTGTCCTTACTGTGCAACTATTTAAACATCAGTTGATTGGCAATAAATGTTTTCAGGAACTAAGAGTAGTTATTACTCTCTTACATTCTTTGCTGTGCAGTGTAAAAGTAGAAGTTCAGGCAGTGTAAACTATAGATAACATTTAGTGATTAATCACAGCATCATGACATTGTTGAGATTGGAGGTGACCTCTGGAGGTCATCCAGTCCAAACCTCTACTGACTGAGGGGACAACTGAAGCAGGTTGCTCAGTGCCCTGTCTATTTAGGTTCTAAATGTATCCAATGCATGGAGACTGCAATCTGTCTAGGCAACCAGCCAATGTTTGACCACCCACGCTGAAAAAAAAGAGTTGTTCTTTCTTATCTGATCTTGTATGGTTTTCATCCCAGCTGAAACTGATGCCAGATAAGTAAGATTTGCTCATTTTTTGGCTTATATGGAGTCAGAGCCTGACCAAATCACTTAGGTGTTAAGTTAGCTTATTTGGATTTAAACTGCTACAGACAATAAGAAACATTCAAAATTAGAAGGTAAGTACTATAAGTCATAAACCTAAATCCATATGACTTCAACACACGGAAAAATAGCCCATTTTTGTAACTGTTTGTTTTTCAAACAGTTAAGTGCTAGTTATGTGTAATTCATCTAGTATGGATTACAGGGAATTTTTATGACAGTATTGATACAGATAATGCAATGTTAAACTACATATCCTTTCATAGCTGTGTTTGGCAGCTTGACCTAGCAACGTACGCTTGCATTGTGACATCTCTGCTGTATTTGTCATTATAACAGCTTGTTACAGACAGGGACATAACAGACACTATGAAACACTGGTGCTACTGAAGTCCCATTTATATCCTACAAATATAACCAAAGTGGTTCTAGTGGGAATTTAAGCAAATCAAATCATGGATTATTTTAAGACTGTGGGAAGCCCTGAGTACTGTGTGCACATGCAGAGTAAATCTGTTTCATACCTCACAGAATTAACTAAGTTGGAAAAGACCTTTGAGATCATCAAGGCCAACCTATGTACAATGACCCTGATCTGTTGTTTCTTCTGTCTTCTCCCTCTAAAGAGAAGGCAGAGTCCAAATGACTGGATATGGATATTCCCATCTCACTGAATATGTGATTTTGAGTCCAGTGTTGCTGTATAGTGGTGTGACAGTGTTCACAGGGGTTTTCAGGTGAGGGAAGAGACGAGAATATTGACTCCATGTTCAGAAGGCTTGATTTATTATTTTATGATATACATTACATTAAAACTATACTAAAAAGAATAGAAGGAAATGTTTCATCTCAGAAGGCTAGCTCAGCTAAGAATAGAATAGAAAAGAATGATAACAAAGGCAACTGCCTCAGACTCTCTGTCCGAGCTAGCTCCACTGTGGTTGGCCATTAATTACAAACAAGCACATGAGACCAATCACAGATGCACCTGTTGCATTCCACAGCAGCAGATAATCATTGTTTACATTTTGTTCCTGAAGCCTCTCGGCTTCTCAGGAAGAAAAAATCCCAAGAAAAGGATTTTCATAAAAAGATGTCTGCGACATAGTGGGGCCTCACTCAATGTGATATAGATGGCACCACATACAGTGCTCCTTTGGGCAGGCTTAGCCAGTCAGAGGTTGCCATTGTCATTCTGACCATGATCTTCTCATTCCCCCATATGACACTGAAGGCAAGCAGGATTGAATTCGTGACTGTTAAAAGGTAAAGGCCTTTGGTAAATTTCTACATTTTGAATTATAACTGGATTTTGATTCAAAATAGAGACCTAAAGTAGTTATTTTCTTCCTCTGTCATTGCTTTGATAAAAAAATATAGTGAAAATGAGCTGGGCTAGATTGCTGACTTTACTGAAACTGTGCCACTCTTACTGAGAATAAATAAATAAATAAAGTTAACCCTAATGTTAATAAAGGAAGTTAGTATCACCCAATTTTTTTATAAATAAGAAATATAAATCTCGGAACTTAATGTTATTGCTTTGATACCTACTTGGTATAAATTACTAAATGACACATTTGTAAAATGCCATAATATCTCCTATTAAAATTAACATTTTTAATTACTGTGAATAAAAAAACAACAGTAAGCTTATATTCTCACACCTGAATTATAAAAGCTATTTTAATGAAACAAACATTTGGGTGTAATTTGAACAGTAGCATGTCTCTTTGTACAGCTGCTTGTGATATACCATATAAGAGTGCTTTGTGAATAGGGAGGATTTACAAAATATCAGTTTGGAAGTATATTACAATACATTTTATTGTTTCCTTTCTATTGAGTTGTATTTAGAGACAAATTCTGTTTGTTCAGGAAAACAGACTAGTAGTCAGGAAGACCAGATCTAAGTGATTGTGGAGTGGATGACTGAAGTACCTGAGAACATCTCAGTTCTTGGGCTGAGGTGGTCACTCTTGTCTGTATGTCATGATGCAACCTTGGAGTTTATTATCTCCCCTCCTTGTACTTTCTCTTCCATTGAAATGGTGCAGGAACATGGTCAGAAAGAGACCTCTAGGCAATAGCAATAATCCACAGTGCCATAGTCTGTTTGTCTCTGGCTGCATTTTTATCAGTACATTAAACTGTCTCCTGGAATGTGTTGGGATACCAGAACTCAATTATCTGTAGTGGGACATGCTTTTGCCTTGTGCCAGCTCATACCCCAATTCCCAGCCTAGACATTAGGATGGACCAAACATCATTCTCAAAAGACATGAACTTCATTTTGAAGATGCACTGAGCTTAATATTCTGGGTTAGAAGATGATGCTATGTGATTTTCGGACCGGGGAATAGGTATTGTCACTGTTTCATTCAGTAGTGTAAATGTAGCAAGTTGTGTGTGGATATTTTGAGGGACCAGGATTTTGTCATAAATTGTCTTGTAGTATTTTTCCACTTTAAGAACTTTGATGTATTCCAGAAATATCCTTTAAAACTAGAAAAACAGTAGCTATAATGGAAATTAAAGGACTAAAATGTAAACCTAAATTACACCATTGCCAACCACTTAACATATACTCCGCCTAGAACTGTAACAGCATCAATGTGCACCTTCATACTGCACGGAACAGGGCCAAGGCATGGTTCTAAGGACTGGCAAGGGGTAGGATGAAATCTCCAATCTGTTAGTGCAGTCCCTGGCACACTTAGGGTGAATGCCCTTTGGCACCCATTCAAACAAAGTCTTTGTTTTGAGATTCACAGTTCCAGTGAGGACAATTGAGTATCCTCTGATGAGTGTTTAGGCATGGATATGAACCCAGAGTACTGTGCTTTGTAGCATCCTGCCTCTGGTTATTTTTATAGATACCCTAGTGAGGCTGACTCCAGGCTAAAGACAATGTGGGTGTTGAAAGAGACAACATAGATTTTTATGTCTAACAAATTCCTTGCCTTATACATTTGCTGATAGAATCCCACAACCATAGAACTGTGTCTCATTATTCATTATTCACATTTTTCCCATGTAACACTCACAGCTTTTGCATCTAAGGACAGATTTTTTGCTTGAGAGGATTTATGCTTTCCTACCTTTGCCATTACACTAGCAGCCTATCTTTGTTTCTACTGAGCCCTCATCAATAAACAAAAATTTATTTCAATGAACAGATTGAAGTTGCATAGAGGTTTACAATCACTGCAGTATCATTAATGATACCAGGGTTTTATACAGCATAAATTAAAGGAAAATGGTGCCTGCAATGTCTTTTTAGTAGGTGAGGAAAGCAGGTTGTAGAGTTACTTGACTATCACTATAAATATTTAACAGCTTTTTTTTCTCTGGTTTGAACTCCTGTGTGGGAAATCCTTTTTAATTCCAAACCCCAATTTTTCACTTCTTGGCTCAGCAGATAGTGGAAAAAACTGTGGTGGCAGCTTATTTTCTCAGGGGAGAGAGTGTATCAGGCCACTTGACAGTGAGTTCTCTGGTTGATTAAATTGTGTCAGCCACTTCCAAACAGAAAAGTCTTTTGGACAAACGATGAAGGAATATGACACAGGTTTTTGAGGATAGAAGACAAGTAACAGTGAAAGCCTTGGAATTCCTCAAGTATGACAGATTTTCCAAAATACTGACAAGTAACATATTGCATTGAACAAAGATAGTATTTGACAGTGGGACTAGTGTTTATATTTAAGGAATGCTTCTGAGAAGCAAATATTTTAAACATCTTGCATCAGCTAATGATGTATGATTTATTTTTCTACAGATTAAATCAATAATTTACAGTACTTTCTGTGGGCCTTCCAGATGGCAATTTATCTGTAATAAGTCACATAATATCAAGTAAATATGTTATAAATCAGACTGTTTTCTTGGTTTTAAGTTTTCTACTCTAACATATACAAACTTCCAAATGTCTAGGTCCAGTACAGACTGAATGTTTGTAGTGCAACTCTGGTTAACCAGGTGGGATTTGGAATGGTCAATTTCTTGATTCAGTACCATGAATTAAAGTTAAATTATTATGGTATGACAGTAGGTTTAATTTTTCGAAAGTATTCCTAAGGAGGGAAATAAGTTGAGAGTGATGATATACTGCAATGCATAGTTATATTATGGTAGTGAAATTTAAACAAAAACCATTATATAATATTTAGAAAACTTCTAGAATACAATGTTTAACCATAATAGATAACATGAAAGGATCCTTAATCAAAGGGTTATTTAGAAAAAATCTCATAACCACAAAGAACCACAGAGTTTTCTAAAACAGCAGTGTTACAAATAGACAATTTGAGAAATTAATTCTGTGAACTGCAAATGAAAGCTAATTTCCTATAAATTTCTGATATTACATAATGGTTTTGTATATTATAATATTATTCTAATAATATAACAGAAAAATAATTAATATTTATATTCCACACGTCTTTTGTCACCCTGCCTGGGTGTACAAAGGGGCTTATTATGACTATAGCCCTTAACAGCAGGCCCCTTACTCAAGTAATGTGTATAAAATTCAATCAAAGCCACCTTCTTTGCAGTTGTGATGCTTCCCACGCAGAAAGTCAGTAACAGTTCAACTGTGCAAGAATGGGGGAGTTTGGAAGAAAAAAAGATAATATATTGTTTTCCGATCTTTCATGTTAAGACTTATTTAATGTGGAAACTTATTTAAAGTGATGAGCCTTCAAAATAATATAACCAGAAAAGGACTATTAGTAGAAGTTTATAAAAGTTGCTTATCTAATATCTAATTTGATTTCAACTTAGCTCATAATAATTCAAGTCATTTTTGTCACAATTGTGTACATTGAGGCAACTCTAGCAGGTTACAAATACAGAGAGATCAAAAATCTCTGCATATTTTGCAGTGTCATTCTATAACTAATGTGGTTTTTATGACCTATTAGATTATCTCCACCTAAAAACTTGTCTATTATGTGAAGGAAGACCAACTATGTTCTCATCATTAACTGAAAAACAATGGACTTGGACTCTGAAACTGTAGCATTTATTCTATCCTTGAAGACAACACTGATAATGGAGTGTATTCTCTCTGCATATGGGTACATTGATAACTCCCAAAATTTGTATGATCTTATCTGAAGCTCTGGTGATGAGATAGCTGAAATAATCATGATAAATTCTATGGAAAGGTTTGTCCACTAAAGCAAATAATGTTTAAGTCGTACGCAGAAATAAATACAAAGCCAAGGTAATTCTCTGAGTGCAGATGTGATGTAGGAAATTTTACCATAAGGCTAACATTGAAAGGTTTAACATTTCTGTAATCAAGCAATCACACATGATTCCAATGTTAAAATCAAGAGCCAATTAAAAAAGTATAAGCTGAAGAATATGTCTGATATGTGATATGAATTGCTTCTTCAAGGAAAGGAAGTGTATAATTACTAAATTGAATTATTCTTGACCATTGTATATCTACCACTGGCAAATTAAACAACAGAATTTGAAGAGAAATGAAATAATTTAGGTCTTTTAGTTAATTCCTGCAGCTGCCACGCCTTACACTATGCAGTACACTTCCCTGGTTACTCTGGATTTATATATTTCTGGGGATGTTGTTTCTACATAAACCCTCAGACCATCCCGCAGGTTTGAACTTTTGTGTTAATTGTAAGTTCTTTTTAAAGCTTGTTTTTTTTTCTTAAACTTGAATAACAACAGTTGTGTTAAGTTTCATGATTTATTTGAGGAGAAAAAACTGTTAAAAATGAAGTCTCTCTCTTTTCTGCCAAACTGACTGCATTTCATGTCCACGATCCCCAGGGTTTGCCTGACTTCAGTTCCACTAGATGGCCCCAAACCTCTTCTGAATGCAGCTTTATTGCTTCAAGATGTTTTAATGTGGCATGCAGACATAAATATTTGCTCTTGGCTGGAACTTGACACACTGTGGTAGGAGTGCTAGGACTTGCCCCAGGCAGCTTTATTTATTTATTGAAAAAAAAAAAAAAAAAAAAAGAAAAAAAAAAAAGAAAAAAAAAGAACACATGCTCCTGGAAAGCCTTTTTCTTGACAGTATTTACCTACACAGAAAGTTATGTTTTGCAATTTGCAAGATAAACAGATCATTAAAATACATCTTCTTGGTCTTAGAACAACAAAGTACATTATAATATTCCATATTAAAAAAAAGAAAAGGAGGGAAGAGACCTTCTCAGTATAAAGCATTTAGATCCCAATAGTACAAATAGAAAATTGGTAAATTATGAATTACTTTTTATGACGTCTAAATAGAGTTAGATTCCTTATGTTACACAGAAGATGTTTCACCTTATTTTTTAATATACATAGACAATTTTTTAGAAGTTACTCTGTCATGGAAGATGACAGAAGGTACTTTCTAAAGCAATTTAGAGCAGGTTTGCAGCACTGTCAGAGTGAAATGGCTGATTTAAGTCTAGATGATGAAATTTCTTTTAAAAACAGGTATTTTTCAGCTGTTAATTTATAAATGCTGTTTTCTGTTCAATCCCTTCTTCCTATTACAAGACAAGGAAATCTGCTTTCAAAATGCTGGACTCATAGTAGAAGACCAGTTACTTTTTACATATGTCCTTCTCAGTTGACCTTCAATATCAAAACAGAGAAAAGATTTAATGAATGAAAATTAATGAAAATGTCTGAAAATTAGGTATTAAAATTAGTGTCATTAGTGATGTAGGAGAGGGAAGGAAGTATTTAAATGTTTGAATGGGTTGTGAGTTATGGATAATCTTCAGAAGGTCCAAAAGAAACTTACACTTGTGGGAAGAAGAGGAGTTTCAAGGAAGGAATAGGAAGTAATAGGCAGAAGGAAGTAATGGGAAGAGGAGTTTCAAGGAAAATGGATATGTAATGCTAGGGGCTGAGGAAGGTGACTTATAATAATTATTTACTTTTTAATTAGAAAACACAGCCTTTGGAAAGGAAATTGCAGAATCTGACACAGAGTGTGAAAAAACTCCAAGTATTTTTCTATTGATTTAGTTTAATTTGTATTTGGGAGGACAGTGTATGTTGAAAGGGAAAGAAAGAAGAAATGAGTTCTGAGAATTTGTCATTGATACAAAATCACATAAAATCAGAACTGTTAAAAATGGAGGACACTTATGGGGGTCATCCAAACCCCTGTTCACAGACAGGTCAACAAGAGCAGGTTACCCAGCACCATACCGAGTCAGGTTCTGAATATCTCCAAGCATGGAGATGTTGCAATCTCTCTGGGCAACCAGTAGCAGAGTTTGACCAACCTCATTGTAAAAAAGGCTTTTTCTTATGCTTAAGTGAAATTTCCCATCTTTCAGTTTGTACCCATCTTCCTGTAGCCAGACACTACTGCAAAGAGTCTGTTTATTTACTCACTGTGTCAGGAATTCATACACATTGGTAAGATCCCCCTAAGCCTTCCCATCTCCACACATCTCCCGGCCTCTCCTCATAATCCAATACATGCTCCAAGGCCCTCCTTGTCTTTGTGGCCTTGCTCCAGTAAGCCCACATCTCTGTTGGACTGAGGAGCCCAGAGCTGGACACAACACCTAATATGGACTGCAATGCACAAAACTATTGTGTTGCTATCTGTTTTCATGAACTTACCTTGCTTCTGTTAGGAATCATGATAACTTTGTTGAATAACACAAAAAGGATGTAGGTGAAGTCTGGAGGACAATGTATTTCACCGCTGAGTCGTCTGTTATGTCAGACAGGCATTAAGGATATGACCCCACATTTTTAAAATACTTTTTAGAATTTGATGAAACACACTAGGATTTAAAATGAACTATTGAAATTTAAAATTATGTTTGAATAGATAGATGATTTAAGATCAGCCAGCTTTCTCCTGGAATCAATTATTCGTTGTTATTTTTTGGTTTTGATCTTGTTCAGTTTGTAAATAAAAAGCAGAGTAAGCTACTAGTGAGCTTGTAGTGTATCACCAGAGAAATAAAGTAAAATGAAATAGAAGGGTTCTACTCATTTAGATAAAGCTTTTAATTTCCCAGGATGTTAATGGAAATGTATTTATTTCATGAAATCTTCAATTTAAGTCAGAGAAAATAAAATATCTTTTTCTTTATGTTTAGCATCCTTCCTCTAATTATTAAATTATCAGAATCTTTACACTTTAGAGAGTCTCTGGGAAAGCCTTTAAAATACAAAAATCTTGAAGGGAGGACAAAAAATGTTATTCTCACTTATTCTGACTTCAACATGACTTAATGATTCTTTCTCAGTCTTTGTAAGCAACTCTTTTGCTCAGATCTATTCATATGCTGAAAATGTTTGTCTGGCAGCAGCAATGTTCCTAAAAACTACAAATAAAAAAATAACATTACACTGAAATTTGTTATTTTGCCATATATCTCCCAGGGCCTGTGTTTCTTGAGAAGTTATTAGGTTTTTTGGTTTCATATTGATAACAATATTTCAGGAGTTCAGATTTGCAGACTGTAAACCAGTACACTACCACAGAAAATTTTACTTTCCCATTTGCAGAGACTGTTTTACAATTTCAGCATGTTTTATTCTTTAAATACAGTGCCCCCTCTCTCTTGCTTTCCACAGAATCTGCCATTGGAGGCCTTATAGGCTGATTAGGTTTGCCTGTTAAATTTATTCTTTAGTTAGGAACCTGATTTTTACAACCCCGTTAACATATTCGCTTTGGTTTTTTGAACCCCAGTTTTGTGAAACATTGAACAAACCAATGCTTGTGCTACACTAACTTCTGTATGTCTCAGACAGTTTATTTTTCTTTTGAGGGAAAGTATATAAGTGAAATTTTTGGAGCTTTTAGCTGTGGAGACATATTTCTTCTTCATCTCTTCCATATGTTACACATGTCGCGTAAAAAGAAGCATCTCAGCTCCCATCGTTTATTTTTAACATCGCAGCTGGGTCACAGTGATAGTTACTGTGGTTCGTGTTGAGTTTGTGGTCAAGCTAAGACATTTCCTCAAGGTGCCTTTTGTCAGCCATCCACCATTCCCTCTTAGATGGAAGCAGTTTTAGTATCTCCACTTTTCTTGTCATAATTTCCTTGTACACAAGCACTGGCGAATGATGTTCAAACATTCCCAAAGCATTTTTCCAGTTCTTGGGGTTAATGCTACTATAAAAGAGGCATAGCATATACTTCCCTTTCAGTTCCCCTCAGTCAGCTGGCTGAATCAAGCTGTTTTCCCCTGTTTACTGTTGTGTAAAACTTTGGTATTTATTTCTTCGCTACTGAGACATCTTTCCACATCTTGAATTTTTATTTTATTTTATCAGAACAGTTTGGTATTGCTGACAGTGTGGACATCTGAGATGAGATTTGTATAGACATCCCCAGCTGCTTGAAATCCTCTGGTTTGTGCTACCTGACTTCCAGCTGCTGCTCCAGAAGTCATGCAGCCCACCAGTTCTGTGGCTCAGGTTCCACAGGTACCTGAAAGTGCACTGGACACAGTGGTTTGAGAGCTGAAACCTATGTTTGTGGTTGTAGACAACTTCTGGAATTTCTTCAGGGATCTTCTGGGCCAGAACAACCTGTTACAAGCATCGTACACTTTCAAAATCCTCTTTGCCTCTTATTATGGTATTTTTGTCTCCCATAGATGGACTCCAGACTACTGCAAGTCCACCAGATGAGTAGATCAAAAAGACTTTGTTCTGGAGGAAGTTTCTAGAACTGATTTTACAGGAAGCATGTTGTACAACAGTTACTTGCTGAATACGGAAAGACCAAACATGGAGTCCCATTCTGTATTTTAGAAATCTCCATGATTTTCAAAACAATGTCTTCTTAAGAGAAATTAGCTTACATATGTGGGATTTCAAGAGGCTTTTTCTCATCATGTTTCTGTCAGATGTTTCCCTTCAACTCTCTACACTGAAGGAGAATTTGGGAGTTAAAGCACTGGGAATCCTTACAAAGTATACTACAGCCCTTTAATCCCACATTGCAGCCATTAGAATCAACAGAAACTTGTCCTACCTTTGAAGACAGTAATTTTTTAGAAGTTTTATTATATGAACTGGTTTCAACATTCAACGAGCTGAAATCTCAGCTCTACTTATACTGTAGCTTGGATGTTTGATGGCTCTAAGAGCTGAAAGAAGATTGATCTTCTGTGATTAGATGCATCCTTACAAATGACAGCATTCACTCTAAGTAGTCAAGGTTCATAGCATTTCTTATGACACAGTGATTAACTCCTCTGCTTGTCATGCTACATTATTTATTGAATCTGACTTTTTATTAGTCAGAATTAATCTGATGGTTATTTTACTCAGCTTCCTCATCTTACAAGTTTTCTTGGTCTCTATCCTTGCCATCATATTGCATACCCATATTGGATATCTACACATCCACTTATGACGGGAGCTAAAACAGATTTGGAGACAGACTGAAGGATCCATTTTCACAAACTGTGCATCAGACTGCAATGGTGATATCCAGTTGGGAGTCCAAATGAAGGAAAATCTGTGATACCAGTCAAACAGGAATTAATTTAATAAATCTAATCTAATAAAGGCACCAGATTTGTTGGATCAGACAGGGTTGCACTTAGTTGTGGTCTTGGTAGGTCATTACACAGGAGGTTTCAAGCTGGCCTATCAAGTTGTTTTGCAAAAGCACTTATTTTGGATATTATATTTACTATTGATATAGTCTATTATAATAGTTTCTGAAAAGATTAAGACTTACAATTATGATGTATTGATGAACTCACATTCTGACTTACCAATACCTTTCTGTCTGAAAGCTTTTTCCAGGTAGTATTTTTATTTTATGAACAGCAACATGCTTTTACCTTTTGTAATATTATTTTTATTACCTGCATGAGGTGTCATTGCTTCTATAGTGTGATTTGGCACAATATTGTAACTGCTTTCACAGTTTCTGAAAGCAGATACCTTTGTGGGTTGGCATGTGTTTTACCTTTATAATTTGATTGCATTTTTAATTTGATATATTTGGCATTTCTGCTCAGCCTACTAAACTTCCATTTGTGAGTAATAATTCTTTTTAGCTCTCCTAATATTTTTTCTTTGGAAAGTCAAGTTTGCTTTTTACAGTACTCTTTTAACTATATTGCAATTGGCCATATATGGCAAATAGTGAATCCTCTAACAAATAAATTTCTAAATTTGTGAACTGTTTGAATTAATTGAAAAATTACAAACTAGGTGTTAATTTATCTATGAATCTTCCCAGTCTTTCTTAATGTACCTCCATCAGCAGCTCATGATCCTGACACAATATCATATGTTCTTCCAAGAACAGATTCCCAAAAAATCAATTTCACAGAAAATATGAGAACTAAAAAAATTAAACAGAGATACCTGTGATACTAAAAACAGACTGCACAAATATAATTATCTATTTGTTAGTACTTACTTGAATAAATAAAAACCATAATGATTTACATTGCTCAGAGTTAGATTTAAAGCAACTCATAAGATAATTGTATTCCTCTGGGCTTAGAACAAATGCATAAATAACTTGATTTTTATTATAACTGTATTCTATTTGACTGTGTTAAGTATCATTTGAGTGTATTTTAAAACTGATGTCTAGTTGATGAGTTTATGAAATGAATTCACATAATTATTGAACATTGGTAATTCAAAGCAGTTTGCTCTGTAGCACTTCAGGCTCTTACTTGTACATAAGGAATGTGAATTTGGACAAGGCTTATGGTAGGCAGAAATTACTACCACCTGGAAGTCTTTCAGGATTCTAAATCAAGTGACTTGATGGTTTCACACCATTTGCCAGCGTCTAAATACTTTAAGAAAACATTTCACAGCAGTGCCTATGTACTTCAGAAGACACCCTGCTGATTTAATTGAAATTTTTATGATTTCTTCAAAATTTGATTGTAAAAGGCAATAGTTTCTTCATGATGACATGTATTATATTGCCACTACTTGGGTAAAATTATGCCGGATTTTGTGGGAAAACTTTTACTTAAAAAAATTATGGTATATGGAAAAAAATGAGACAAAACATGTACATCTGCCTATAGTAACTGCATCAACTTTACAATACTCAAGTATAATTCAGATTTAAATGAGAAGGATTTAGGGTTCTAATTGAAGGTCTATTTTTTAACTTTATAAACCAATCACTTAGAAGTTATTTGGTATATGCCATTTGCAGGGGGCAATAGCTCATACAGAAGGGAAACCATCAAAGTGCATCTAAAATTTAAGCTCAATGTTAATATCTTGTGATGTTATAAATGCTTTCACCTCATTGAATCTCTTCAGTCAGTGGAAGTGATGCCTTAAGTTTTAGGTTCCATATTTTCCAGATTCTGTACTGCATTAGTACCTAACTCTGACCTTCATATAAAGTTATCAAGTTCTCCTCACAGTTTAGTTAAACAAAACAATCCCTTTCCAGCCCAAGAACCAAGGACACTGCTGCAGCTTCAGGACCAAAAAATGTAAACAACAGTGAATTGAGCAGAGCAAACTGGGAGGATGGGACTTCATAACCTGAAGCTGTAACTGGACAATTAACCAAATATGTAAATGGATCAAAGCTTATAAAAGTGTGAAAACTCATGACCCATCATCCATCTTGGGTGTAGCCTTGGCCAGGCTCTTGTACTGCCCAACATGTATCCTCTGAAGGCTTTTTTAATAAATACCTACTTAATTCCTTTAACACTATCTAGCCTCTGCTCTAGGTAGCCTCTTTAGGCATCAGAAGGAAGACTTTATTAGCACTGTTAGTTTTATTTAAAACTAGTAAAAAAAGAGAATGGACCTTCACTGTAACACTTGGCATTCAAAATTATCAAATTAGAATAATAGAATGGTTTTGGTTAGAAGGGACCCTAAAGATCCTCTGGTTCCCAAGCCCTGATTTTGCCAGGGTCATCTTCCACTAGACCAGGTTGCTCAGAGTCCTCTCCAGTCTGACCTTGAGCACTTTCAAGGATGGAAAGTCAACAGCCTCTCTTGGCAACATTTCCAGTGCCTCAGTACCCTCACAGTGAAGAATTTCTCCCTCATATCTAATTTAAATCTACCCTCCTTCGCTTAAAGGCCATTCCCCCTTGTTCTATCACTACAGACCCTGTGAACAGTCCCTCTCCATCTCTCTTGTAATCTCTTTAGGTGTTGGAAGGTGATCTAAAGTTTCCCCCAGGCCCTCTCCTCTCTAGGCTGAGCAGCCCCAATTCTCTTAGCCCATGTTCTGAGGAGAGGTGCTCCAGCCCTGTGATCAGCTGTATCTCCTCTGGACTCATGCCAACAGGTCCGTGTCGTTCTTGTGGATGCAGGATGCAGCACAGCAGAGCAGAGGGGCAGAATCCCCTCCCTCAGCTGCTGCCCACCCTGCTCTGGATGCAGCCCAGGATACAACTGGCCTCCTGGGCTGCAAGGGCACACTGCCAGGTCGTGCTGAGTTTTTGCCCACAAACACTCCCAAGTCTTTCTCCCCAGGCTAGTCTTGATCCATTCTACAATTACTTATAATTACTGAAAGAGGAAAGTGTTCCAGAAATTACTTAGGATTTTAATTTTAATTATTTATAGTTTCCCTTTTAGGATTATTATATGCAATTTCCAGAGGACCTAAGTTAAAAAAGGTGAGAAGCAGTTAAAAAACGAATTTTAAATATACATTTTGAAGACGTGGCTAGGGTATGTTTCAGGTATTTTTTAAAAAAATACATTGTCAGAGCTGCAGAATATTGCAAAAATAGCTGGCAACAAAATGAATCTGTTGTAATTTATACTTGAATTCAGATTATGTGGATTTAATTATTTGCATTTTAAGTAAATAAAATGTAGACAGTTATGAAAATATATCTATATGCTTTAAATCTGAAAATAACTGAAAATAATATTTTTCATATTATTTTTGCATTTATCCTCATCACCAAATTCTCATAGTGCTTAGTTTTCTCATGTTTAATTTATTACTTCTCTGACCTCTGCTAAAAAAGTTAGTGATTTAATATTCATGTTTAGAAGATGAAAATAAAAATTATTTCATTCATTGGGGATATTTCAGGCTAAAGGAAAAACTATTCCACTTTTAAATTTCTTGTTAAGCTTGTAAGGAAGTCATGGGTAAAATACACTGATTACAAAGTTTCTAGATTCCTGGTCTCCTGATTTCCTACAGATATCATGAGATTTATAGAAAAGACCTCAGGCATAAACTCAGAGATTTAGACACTAGGAAGAAAATAAAGAAATCAAATCTATTTGGGAACACGCATATTGGAGTTAAATTAAAAATTATTTATTGTAGTTTCTTTGCTTATATTGAAGAGTTGCACTTGAGATGTTGCATCTAAATAGTGGATACCTTGTGTGCATTGATCATCTGGGTGTCCTCTAAACCAAGCCTGTTCAGTCCCCTTTCATAAGGCAGCCAGGGCAAGGCGCACACGTATTTTTCAGATTACATGTGTCTGGTGGCATGGAGATGGGACATGGCCAGTGAACTCATCTGGACCTGGCTTAGAAGCTGTTACTCACACCTAGGCCAGAGCATTAGTCGTTCTCTGTAGCAATGGCACTGAAGAGGCTGCTGCCTCCAGCCTACTATCCCCTGCGATCAGAGCAACCATTGCTGGAGAAGGATACGTAAGGAAAATTCTGGGCTTTGCATGATGGGACTTACAGCAGCTGTCACAGAATGTTGCATAAACCAGCTAGAGAACATATTAATAAAAGGAGTATATTGGAAATATTGCAAATTTCTTACAGTAAGGTGCTGTCAAGAAACCTTGAAAGAGACACCATGGAGAAGTGGAGATTCATGGTGTAATACTTTCTTCCTAGTCTGTGTCCCATTACCATTTGAGTACAGGCAGCTGGACCACTCTCCTCTTTTAGAAAACACAAGGAAAAGGCTCAAAGAGAAGAGAGAAAGAGTTTCATAAACTATTTAGCTGTCTAATGCCTTAACTGGAAAGTGGGAGTCCTGAGTTCCTAATCTTTTTTGAGCTTAATTGGTTTCAAACCCACAGGATGCACTTCAGTGATGAGGCCAGAGTACCTGAACCTGAGACCCACCTTTCTCTCACCTGGGGAGAACTGGGTCATCATGGAGGGAGCTCAGTACTACTTATAAAGGAATTTTTTCCTTTAATGTTGTCAGTCATAGTTTGATTTCTATGCTGGATTTATGTCATAAATTTTTTAGTTAATAAGAATGTAGCTGTGCATAAATGTGATTGTTCTCTAAATTTTACTGAGATATTAGTTTTTTTAAAAGAGCTACATGGAAAGTATGTGTCTTATAATAAAAGTTAATTTATTTCCATCTATGTTGGAATTTTTTGGTTATTCTGCTGTTCCTGAATTAAGATGAATGCCATCTGTGGTTCACTTAATATTTTATAGGTTTTTATTACAATCCTACTTTATTTTTTGTATCATACCTAAATTCATACCTACATTCTCTAAAATTTCTCTTCATGTCAAAGATCACATTATAAAAATAAAGACATATTTTCATGATGGAAATTAGTTTACATTTTTCCTTCAATGGAATTTTTATATCCATCATTTCTATTATTAGAAAATTGGCTTTTTGTAATTTTTTCCTCGCTCTTGTTTTCTGCTAGTGTATATGACAGTGCCATATGTGTTAATCATGCTATTAGAAATATCACTGCACTGATATTACACAAGTTTGGCTACTTGTAATCCATTGGGACATTAAATCTTGGCCTGATGCAATTCTTGCATTGCTAACAACTAGCCAGTCTAAGTCTGGTCACAGCAAACCTTGCAGCATCACAGAGTCGCAGAATCAATCAGGTTGGAAAAGACTTTTGAGATCATTGAGTCTGACTCATGACCTACCAGCACCTTGGCAACCAGATCACGGCACTGAGTGCCACATCCAGGCTTTTCTTAAAGTAAAAGGAAGTCGTAAGGATTCTGGATTGTTTACAATCCTGATGTATAATATTTAGTTCTGATGTCTACTATTGAGGACTGAAAGAGTTTTAGAAATGGGAACTGGAACCCAGAAGGGGAATAACCTCTTACTGGAGTTAGTGGCAAATAGGGCCAAAATGAGAATTTGGGGACATACTGGCTATGTTGTCCTTCCAACTTAGCAGCATGTAAAAATACTATGTAGTCTATATGTTACCTGCATTTTGAAAGGAGCCATAACAAATTGTTAATGACTTATTTGAAACTGAAAGAACAAATTGTAGTTTTGTATAAAATGATTTATTTTTTCATAAGTGTACCAAAAATAGTTTAACATTTCTTAATGGGATCTATGCATGCTATCTGCAGTCAGTCATTTTACACAGTGACTGAAATATGAGAATATAGGCATAAGAGCTGCAGTTACTTTCTCACTTTTTTTTTTTAGAATGCAAAGAAAATAATTATATTTACAATATCCTCTTTGCCATTATTATAAAGATTCAAAGGTATGAGGGACTGCAAAAATCTGCTGAAGCTGTTCCATGCTGGAATGTAAATTTAACAGAAGTCACTTGGCTGATTAACACCAGAGGATCAGCTAACTACATACTGATGGAGATGATAAGGCTCCCATGATCTACATTGGAAAGTTGCTGTGATTTTGCTCCTCCCTGGGGAAGAGCCAGACCAATTTCTTGGATTTTATTTGCTCAAGCAGCCAGGTAGGCTGGTTGGATAATGTGGGGGAATATGCTGAGTCTCTACCAGAGAGATTTACGTTTCCACTACTCCTTGAAACTCTTAATAAAATAGTGGAATCAAACCAGGGCCACTCACCCATGAACTCATACAACTTTTTGTTTGATTGATTTGGTTTTCAAATGTTAATGTTATGGTAGAGAAAAAGCAGAATTGGATATTCCAGACTGCTACTCAAAAGTGAGCCTGAGAAAACACTCAGGTTTTCTTTTCCTTCCTTTCTGGCAGAGTTGGAATGTGTTGTGTTGATTTTTTCGTGTCATGCTGAATAGATGTATATACATTTTTAACAGAACCTTGGGCCCTGTCAGTTAAAAAAGCTGAGCTGATCTATCTATCCTAGCAAATCAGAAATTATATTAAGGATCATTAAGAGCAAATAATTTTCCTCAGTAAAAACTTTAATAAACAGTAACATGTATAGTTTAAAAAACCAATAGAGAAGACCAGATATGAGAAATGGTTGCATCTACTGTTAGCTCATGATGTTGTCATTAAATCATTAATTCATTAAATTGATTTATTGCATTAATTTTTCCTTTTATTTTGTTTAATTAATAGGGCTTTTATATGCATGGATATTCTGACATCTTAGGCATTTTTATAATAGTTACAATAAAGAAACAGATATTTTATGTTGCTATCTTATTGCAAAGCTCCCATACCTTCTTGGTGATTTCTCATGGGCAACTTCTCACAGCACTGACTCCTTCTTCTTCACAGTACAGCAAACAAACTCCAAATCTCTTCAGAGCACAACCAGCAAATGCTAACTGTCTCCTTACCCAGCTAACCCACTCTTTTGTAGCACTTGTCTTCTTATTGGACACAGCTGTGGCCTATTAAGGGCAGGCCTATTCCTAAGCTTTGGTGATTAGTGCAGCTGCAACTCCTCAGGTGGGAGGCTACCTTTTGCACTATCTTTATTTTCTTACATTCTATCCCTCCACAATTTTATAATTTTACAGCATTATATCTGTGTTTTCTAAAACATCCAAAAATAGCTATTTTATTTTATATTAAAGATGTCCATAGCATTACTATATTAGATAAGCTGCCCAAACATGTAAGTCAGAGTAGTAGATACCTTAAAAATAGCGAGGGAGAATGGAAAAGGATACAATAGTGTTTTATTTTATCTTTATTTATGTTTTGAAGGGACTGAGACAAAAAATGACTTTTATGTTTCTTTTTTTTTTTACAAAAGCATCTAATTAAATATGCTACTGTCTTTCAGCCCAGATGAGAGAGATTGCTGAAGGGCAATGAACTGTCTTCATCTCTGAAATCTCTCACTCAATTAATCTGTCAGGTCAAACCTGTTTTGACAGTGAAATCTTTATTTTTGTTTTTTAAAGGGTACTCGAAGCTTGTGAAAGGTGCCAGACTGACAGTACAGAAAGGCGAAGCCCTCTGTTTGTTCACAGAAGAGATGCTGCTCATCAAGTAACATCAACAGTTAAGATTTTACTAGAAAGTTCACAAAAGCTTTAGCAGTAAAGTACAGTTGCTTGACAATTGATTTTGCAGGTCATAATTTTAAAAACCACAACAAAGTCTAAAAGATAGTTGCCCACTACAACTAAAAGCAGCACCAGGTTTATCAGCTTTTATAACTTAGTTTCCTATTTTGTTATTTTGTGTGTATGAAGCTGTTTTCAACCTGTTTACATTTGACTACCCATTTTTAAGGTCAATTGAGAGTATGTGCTGCCATTTTATATCCATAATGGTTCTTTTTGAGATGATCTTTACCACAGTAACTCATTGCCAGATAGCGGCAAACTGGACAGCAGTATATTGCTATTACACTGGATGGTGAAGTAGGAAAAGATAGAACATGAAAGGGGAGGAAGAATAAGAAAGAAGGAAAGTATAGCAAGCTTATAATTCAGTAAAGCATGGGCTAGGCAGATGCAGAATATAGAAAATGGAAATAGAGCTGGAGAATTCAGAAATAGAAACAAAGACACTAGACAAAAAAATAGAAACACTTAAAATAAATAGTAAAGAATGTTAAGTATGAATATGAGGGCACAATAAATATTTATGTAAGAATGTGCTTATTTTTGGAGTATACTTGTTATACACAATCATGATGTTCATTTTTCTTTATTACAGCCATGGGACTTCATCAATATTTTTCTTTGCTTGGAGAACCAATATTCATAGGATCAATCTTTCAGTAAACTATTTTGGATTGCTAGAATGTTATATCTTTATTTTTGTTTATTTTTAATCTGTTATATGATTTTTTTTGGAATGTATAAATGTATTAAGTAGTTTCCAAATATGTATTTTATTAATTTAATTAATAAGATCCTTGTACTTGTCTCTAAGTATTGCAGTATTCTTCTCAAACAAAGCCTCCTAGTTAACTTTTATTTCTTTGCCTCTTATGCTTTTTTACTCAATGTATTTGATGAATGTTTGTGTGTAAACCCTTTTTATCCAATCCAACACATTTGCATTTGACTTTGAAAAGTAAAACTTCTGTGTTTTCACAGATAAGGGTTTATTACTCTATTCAAAGCATTTGGACAGTGGATCAAAGACTACTGCTTATTGTCCTCTGTCAGTCAAAATGCAGTTGCAGTGTCTGCCTGTTAAAGGATATGAACTGAATGTGGCCCAGCATATTTAGCCTATGTGGCAGGAGCTGAGCAAGAAAGAACTACTGATTTTGTTAAAAGCTTAAAAAATGCACAAAATATGTTGTCTGTGTTTCCATTGGTGAAGATGCTTGTTTAAATTAATTTAAATTTTAAAAAAGATTGAAAATTATGTTACAATATTTTGTTTCTTTAAAATGAACATTTTCTCAATAATCTTATAAGATAAATGTTAGTCTTTAGTGGGATAAGGTTATAATGGTTTTAGTATTGTAATTGTGATACTTTTGTTCCCTACGCTTGTTCTAATTCACTTTCATACACCAACAGTAATTTTGATTTGGCTAAATTATTTATATGAGCTGAATATCTTTGTGAATATGAAATTAGCATAATTCATTATTTTACTACTTTAAGCCAGACCCTCCAGCTCTTATTTAAGTAAAAACCTTGCTGAAGTGTATACCGATGCCTGAAGCAGAGTTTTGATTTGAATAAGGCCTTCAGATCAGATATTTTGTTTAATACTACATGTGTAAATAATATTTTGTAGGTATTGTGATTAATAAATTAAAGAATTAGTATTTAATTCTTTGTATATTAACACTGAATATATTTTTAAATTAAGGAAAATAACTTAGATTAATTTAATAGTAAAAGTTAGAATGAAACGAGTGAGGAAAGTGTAAATGACTAGTATACAAAGTCTGCAAGGAAGAGCTAAATTGGTTTTTATGTTTGTAGGTTCCACCTGAGAATGTGCAGGCAGAAATTACAGCACATACCAGCAGTACTGTGACTGATTTCCTTGTTTTTTAAATGTGTTTGCCTATTTTAAATGCAAGCTGGATTTTTCATGCAGAATGTGAAGCATTTTGCATTTGATTCTGAACATGAAACCATTTAATGTAGTTTTTGATTAAGGGGTGGAATGGTGAGGTTTTTTGCTTCGTTCTGATGTGGCTGAAATTTCAATGAACCATTTGCTTAGGATATTGGTATGATTAAATGATGATGGGAGTCCTGTAGGATTCAGCAATCAAATTTTTGTCATTTTTACAGGAGTAACTCATGAAATGCCAACATCATTAAATCAGTTTCAACTGAAAATTTAAATCCATTTGACTTAACTAGTGTATACAACCAACACTCCTTTTTTCCTTTTGCAACCAAGAAAGAAAATGCAATACAACCACACGGATTTTCTTGTGAACACTTATGGAAGCAATTGAAATAAGTCTGTTTATGTATGTATTTTTATCAGAATATATTTATTTTCATTCTACCTTAAATAGTAATTTAAGGTAGAATGAAAATAATTCTAAGTCAAGTGACTTAGAATTGGCTTATTGTTTACAGAATATATTTATTTTCATTCTACCTTCAATAGTAATTTGTCTTTTACAAACTTGACTTAGAATTGACTTACTGTTTGACAGTGTTGGAAGAGAAAAGGCACCTCTTAGGGGTCATGCAATTAATCCCCTAGCAGAAAATTTGGCTTAATCAAAAATAGTGTGTGCTTTATAACTGACTTTAACAAGTTGAATAAAATGATACCACATATGTTTTATGAGATAAAGATGAATTTGAAAAGCATAGCTGCTATGTCAGAATTTCTCTGTCATTAATCATTTGTCTGTGCGTTACTTATGCTTGAAAGAATGCCTACACTGATTCTATGTACACTTAAGTCAATGAATTGAGAAAGAGAAGTAGGTCTAATTTCAAAGATAGCACTGTCACTGTTTTGAGTATGTGAACATGAATATACCCACAGAAAATTAATGTTGAGACTGAAACCTGGGAAGGGCTATGCTACTTGATGCTGAGGCAATTTATTAGTTTACTCAACGATTCGAAAAAATTAGTCAGGATTCACAAAGGAGATTTATGATCGTAATTATAGCATGTACTTTTTAAGCATGGTGTTTTCAGTCACATTTTAGTCTCAGCATGGTCACTTAAGCCTTCTGTAGAACGCATATGGAAAATAGGGAATCTCAGACTGTGATCCACAAAAACCTGAATTCCAGGTGTGCATCTTCTAAACTGATAAGGACAAGATGGGTGTTACAAGTCCTAGCCCTTAGTATGAATGGATTTAAACTCAGGCTTTATTACATCATCCTAAGACACTGAGTTGTGGGAGTTGGTCATGAATCTTTTCCACTTGCTTTTAACTGAAATTATGTTCTCATTGTATGATTAAGTAAATGCCCACTGTAGCAGGAAATACAACATAATGGTCCCGCAAGCTGGGAACTAACTATTGGACTTCAAGACAGTCTTCTATTTCATGTCTCTTTTGCTGCAGCCCACCTTGCCTACCAGTACTGCTATAAGCTGAACTCACTGGGATTGCATTTTCTGTCATGAGGAAAGGCAAAACCACTTATGCTATCTCCTTGTACTTAGGAGATTGATTCCAGCAAAACTCGAGTCTTGATTTCAAACTTGAATCCAAAGATAGAATTTGGCATTCTGTATTTGTGTGGTATAAGTGTGCATATTCATGCACAAATGCAGATATAATCATACATATTTATACCAAAAATTTCAGATATGATTCAGCACATCCAGAGATACACTACTGTCACTTTGGCTGGTATATTTCTGTAACTCTTAGAAAAAGTGGTAGGAATGGCATAGAAATAATTAAAACCTTTTAAAAAATGTATGAGTTACTTGAAAGAATTTGTGATTGCAGCAGTTGCATATGTGAAAGTAAATATTATTTATTCATGCATTTTCAATGGGTAAAATTCCAAGTGAAACCAATGTTGAAAATGCTGATAATGGGATTTCAATTAAATATTCAGTGGATTAACTGCTATATGCTTTTTGGCATAGGTTGAAGGGGATACTCCGTCTCTGAGGATATTCAGGAAAAGTTTTAATTAAAAACACAGTTACTGCTTTCTGAACAGAAGAATTCTGGGTAGCAGGCTAAAAGAAGTACTGCAAATTTGGGGTAAGTAAATGCATATCTAAATGTAAGCATAAGTTCATCTAGAAAAAAGTAGTACAGGAAGTGATATTTCATATCCATCATAAATAAATCTGGACTATTGTTACAAGCATATACTTAGTAAGTAACGTCTTGAAGTTGATTATGAAGTTCTTTCTTACTTTGTAGGTTATGTGTGGGTGTACTGACATATTTGGGATTTTAAATCTCGTGACCTGTGCATCTGTAAGAAAGCCTGCAAGCAATGCCTCTATAAAGGTTTTGAAAATTGCATATGGTGATAAATACAATATCATACTAATGAACAGTAATATGCAGAGCAATAAGTAGGTTTAGTGGTAATGTTTTATGTGAAAAATTGAGAAAATGCATGAGAAAATGTAATGTGACTAAAACCCAGAATTTTCTAGTGGAGAGTGTAAGTTCCAATTGACCATTTTTCTTTTTCAATTGACCATTTTTATTTTTCAATCAGGAATTGGGTCATTTTGGATTCAAACCTTTTTATACCCCTATGAATTTTTCCAATAATTTGATTTCCCTTTCTCAATCAGAACATAAATTAAAACTACTGAAATTAGTATTGAGACAAAATTCTTTTCCTAGTTATATCTAGAAATCAGAAGCTAAAATAATGGTATGTTAAGGGAACTGCTGTATTTTTAGAAGGACTTTGAAAATGTGGCATCCTTTAATTCTGTTTTTACCATCACTGTCTGAACTCAGGAATGGATTTTCTCACTTTACCTTGCGTGAAGAAGATAATGTGTGTGGGAGGAGGCCCTTATGAGAGCTTCTGTTGTTGATTTATGAAAAATAATCAAATGTGGGCCATTTTTATAGTTGTACTATCTCTGCATTACCAATTAATATGATGACATAGTTTATTCTCACTTCTAGCAGGTAATAAGCAAACATGACCTCGTAAAATAGGGAACTCTATTGATGGAAACTATGGTAGGTCAGCTTTGCTGGTATCTGTCAGACCCATCTCCAACAAGGACCTCCCTGTTTTTTAGTGTAACGTTGAGGAGCACAACATTCCTTGTGGGAGCCTTCACTCTCCATGTCAGGGAGATGCCATCAATGCTTTCCAGGTTCCTCCCATCCTGTTTGTGCTTCATGGTGCTGCTTCTCCAGACACGTCAGGGTGGTTGAAGTCGCCCAAGGAACCAGAGCCTGTGACTGTGGGGCTGCTCCGAGCTGCCTGTACAAGGCCTCGCCCACTCCTTCCTCCTGCCCAGGAGCCTGTAGCAAACACCCTCAACAGTGTCACTCTTGCTACTCTGTCCTTTTACCCTAACTCATAAGCTCTCAATTTGCTCATCATCTACCCCAAGACAGAGCCTGATGCATTCCAAGTGTTGTCTAACACAGAGGGCAATTCCACCACCGCGCTTTCCCAGTCTGTCTTTCCCAAACAGCTTGCAGCTGTTCACGACAGCATTCCAGTCACAGGAACTGTCCCAGCACATCTCTGTAACTGCAATCAGATCAAAGCCCTGTGACTGCACACAGATCTCTAGTTCTCCCTTTGTTCTCCATACTGTGTGCGTTTGTGTACACGGGCTTTATAGAAGTATTTCTGTCGATATCCCAGTACAAAGTGATGCCCCACAGTCCATTCTTCTTGTTATGCCTCTGGGTACTTGTGCTTGCTGGAGGTTGCCCCTTCTTTAAGCTTCATTTTTCTACTTCAGTGGTTGCAATAGTTCTCCCCTTCCCATACCTCATGTCTGTCAAGCCTGGCTATGTCCCTCTTCCAGTTCATATCTAGTTAAAACTTTCTCAATAAGCCCTGCTACAGCCAGATTAAGATCTTATTTCCCTTTGAGAAACATGGACCCTGTGTGTTGCCATCAGGCTCAGTGTCATATATACCAACCCATAATCAAACCCAAATTCTGCTAATAACACCAGTCTCAAAGTCAGGTATTGTTCTGTATGATTTTCCTATTTCTTGCCCCCTCGTTCACTGTAACTGGCAGAACAGAAGAGAACCCAGCTTGTGCGCCAGATCCCAAGGTCCTGAGGTCCCTCCTCATCGTCTGCAGCCTGCTTAGGACTTCATCAGAATCCAGTGGGAAAACCAGTAGCAGGTTATAATGACAGGCTGGGATATTTCTGCTACATTCAGGGCGTGTAGTGCCACACAAAGGAAGCCATTGCAGTCTGTGATCTTTTAGGAACAGGGTAAATGTTACCAAAGGACCACACACTGCTGACCAGGCGCCAAATTTGATTTTTCAGAATATTGAAACCCAAATTGTTTTTATTGTGATCTTTAACTGCAAAGTGAATGGTCAGCATCTGCTTATCATCCAGGGGCCAAAAACTAATCGAAGCATATAACGCTTGCTCCATTTGCTCAAGTGATTTTAACTCTTTTTCTTCCAGGTCATACACGCAGGTTCTCAGCATCCTGCTGCATTAATATTGGACATTGTCCTCACTTATATATCAAAATATTATTAATTGTTAATGAGAACTACAGAGATCTGAATATATGGGCCATTATCATGTATGCATTGATAGGGTTCCACTTGCTGGACTTAAATCTTGCCTGGCTTGTGGCCATAGTGTTCTTTCACATCAGCCACCTGAATCAGATCAAATGGGGTCATTTTTTGTTTATGACTCCCTGCTCCACCTCAAGGTTTTATAGTGGATCTGGCATCACATGCCAGGGAATTTGAAAGAAATAAGGAATAGCTTTCCCGTACTTCATTATCACAGGGGTCACCTCCTGTATTTCTATCCAATTCTTCAAGGAATATTATTAGTTTTCTAATCTGAACAATGCTCTGTAAGCATTGAAACTCTCTTAAGGGTCTTTTCTACCTTTTTCCCTCATTACAAGAACAGTAAAAGATACAGCTTAGTATAGAGTAAACATGTGAAAACCTGTACAAAATAAGACACGGTTAGTAAGAAAAACCACATAAATGTTCTGAAGAAACACATTAAGCTCTATCAAGTAAAAAACTCTAAAATATTTTGGATAAAACACTTCAGACATGTACTATCAAGAAGTTGGACTGTGCTTTTCTCTTACCTTCAGTGAGGTAATTTGCTTCCTGTTAATAACTTGTGTGCATGCAAGCAGATTTTCATCTTCATTCATTGCATGTACAAAATCACTTGGGCAGAAGTTGTCCCATGACCATGCTGCTCAACTATCAGAATATATTTTCAGAAAAACCAAGCAAATGAAGTGCACCTGCTTGGTGTTCTGACACTAATGAACAGACTGTAAACTGTATCTGAGGAAGTCATGTTAACAAACCACCACCTGCTAAAACATCACTGTAAGATAAACTACCTTGGATAATTCCATTCAATTATAAATCTGATTAATTTCACCCACACAGGTGCACTCAGTCTAAATGAGTACACAAAGAACACAGTTTACACTTTGGTGAACACTGGCCCTTTCTATAACTAAATTGTTCTATTTTCTGCTGTGGCACTTAAAGTTTGGTCAGCTTTAAGTAAGCTGAACAATTGAGAAACATATTTTATGTATACTTCTTGAGTCACATTTTAAAAATAAAATATGTTCATAACTAAAAATTTCATTTAATATAGCAAAAAAGTCAGTGTGTATCTGTACATATATATTAATTTCTAGTTAACTTTAATACAGAGATAAAAGTTCAGTAAAACCTTGAATAAATTATTTTTTTCTTTTCTATTAATATTATGAGTTATGGGGCTTTAAAGGAGCTTTAAAAATCATTCTAGTGTAAACAGTACATGTCTTTCATATCTGTTGAAATACCTTCTTGGGGAGTTTGCTGCCTAACCATCCCAGGGGCTTAGGGTGAACAGCCTGTAGTTCCTTGAGTCCTCCCCGATGTCATTTTTGAAATATAGATGTAGCTCAAGATGCTGGTTCAGGCTGTTACATATTAATGAAATTAGTAAAAGTTGTAGCACTGTAAGTTTAATTATTTTCATGTAAGGAAGTAACACAATGGGTGGTAAAACTTGCAGACTGATTAAATGATAGAGAGAAAGAGAAGTGTTTTAGGTTCAACTTCAGTTTATAGCTCCTTTCATAGAGAAATGTGTAGCAGCATATGTTCAATTTAAGTTCTGGTATAGAAGTAGTAGATTTTATTCAAATCCATTCAAAACATAAAACAAAGAATACATTGGGAATTTCATACAAGAGTGCTCCTACCTATTTTTCTTTTGGTACAATAATAGTGAGTTCAGACAGGTCAACAGGGCCCTTCATTCCTCTTTAATTTGCAGATCAGTATTTTTGAAAACGTATCCAATATTCATTTCTAAGATAGCAGGTAGCAGATTGTATTGAGGGTATTAAAATTATTGAGGGTTTTAAAATTACCAGCTTGAAACAAGTGTGTGTTGTCTGTTCTAGGAAGGGGTTGGATACTATATTTCTTGGTCACAATATTTGGATTAGACACACCCCTAACTGTAGCAAGGTTTATACAAGCAAAAGTCTATGGTGCTTTTTTTTTTTCAGATGAAGTTCATACTGATTTCACAAATTCAGTAAGTTAATAGCAATGAAGGATATTTTGCTGATTTAAATTAGTTACACTAAAACTCTTCAGTATTAAAAAATAGCTAGAAGTCACACTTTCGTACGAGTTGTCAGACTGACAAAAATATCTTATTTAGATCCCAGCAAAAAATGTGATTTGTTTTGAATGCCCTTTCAGGTTTAATATAGGTTATCTTCCTAATTGTCAGTAATTATTTAAGTAAGTCAGATAGGTATTTGGATGCAACAGATATTGAAAAAACAGCTAAGTGATCAGTGAAGCTCATGAAAGGTCTGATTACACTGACATTTCCGTTGACTTTTTTTCTATTTTGAAAGTTTGAGTTAGCTCTGATGTTATTTAAATTACTGTCTAATTTTACAGCCACTTCCGTGGTGCAGAAAAAAACCCTATTGAAGTTAAATAAATGGTATTATCCCTTTTTTCTTCTTTCTTCTTGTTACATGAAGAAATGTACTGCACTTCTAGTTTCATTGCCATTTCTTTCTGGATAGTGTAAGTCAGTTTAATAAGAGGAACATGCATTTGCTATGGTGCAATGTAGCTGTGAAATGTGCTGGGTGCAAAGAAATGGTTCTAGTATTTTCTAAGAGGTTTTGTTATGCAGAGATATCAACAGAAGCCTGGGATACTAAGACTGATTAATAATTCCAAATCTATATCAAGGAATTCGGCATCTTTTTATAAGACACAATTAATGAAGAATTAATCTTACTATGAATATGAATTTTATCTAAAGGAGCTGTTAATGAGATCAGAATCAGACACAGTGTTGTTTTTCCCAATGTCAAAGTCCTTTATATGCATGCCATTTTCTTTTTCAAACACAAAAATCACTAGTGAAAGTTTTAATATTGTCCAGGAAATTTATTTTTTGCATGGTGTATCTATTATTTTCATAGCAGAAGCTGTATTTTTGTTGTGAACACCTTAGTAAAAGACATAAGGAGATAAATCTCTCTTGGAATTGATTCAATCTGGCAAAGTTCCATGTGTCTCCTTTGTGTATAGAAGGAGCTGGGCCAAGTAAGTAGCTTAGTCTAGCTTTCACAAGGCCCATTTTAGGCAGCACTGTTACTTCCCTTCTAAAGGGTGAAATCGGAAAGAATTTGAGTATGGAGCATTAGTTCTTTCATAACTGTGAGTTACACACATTTGCCATATAATGTAGAACAGCTCCATGTTTCCATCTTAAGGTATGGGTTGGGATAGCTACATACAGAATCACTTTTTATTTTGGATGGCTGCAGCAGATGATATGAATTATCTTTCATAGTACCAAACGTGGCAGAACTTCATGTTTTTATTTAATAATTTGTGAGAACTGCATGACTTACTTGTTAAAAGATTTCGGATGACTTTTTTTACAGTGCTTAAAAAACCATTTTGAATCTATAGATTCTGAAGCCATTGTGTTTTTATCCACAGGATGTGGCTTAATCTTCTCCACATTTCCATTGGGTCTGATCCAGTTCTATCACTCTAACCAGTACTAGTGATATTTAAGACTCTGGTTTAACAGTGAAAAACTTGTGCTTGACTCTGTGGTGCTGGATGTGAAATAAATATATTTGAAGTAAATTTCTGAATCACAGCCTGATTTACGTAGGTTTCCAAGTACCTACAGCCGCACCACATTACATTGATATCAGTTTTTAATATTTTGCATATATTTGTAATTCATACTGTGGCAGTGGATGCTGCTAGTTCTTTTCTTACTTGTGCAAATTTATAATAAATTATGACCTTTTATTGGTAAAAATGCTAATTAAGCAGTGAAATGAAGTACAAAAATAAGGATTGATATAGAAAATGTTACTAATTATATTGCATTTTTGTAAATATAATGCAAATATATTTTTCCAGTGAAAATATCTCCTGTTATTTGAAATGCTTAATTCAATCTCAAATGTATTTACACCATGTGTAAATACACAAATTCTGTATGCAGGTGTTTTGTGCAGGTAGACCTATAAAAAGAAACCTTTTTTTTGGTTTTAAAATGAAGCTGTTCTGTAACTTTTAATGATAGACAAATCTAGACTGTCATGTATTTTTACATTTTTAATGTAATGTATTTTTATAATATTAATAAATCTATTTAAAAAGTCAAAAGCTTAGAATTTCCTTTTAAATAAAATTTATTTTATTTCTTTTGAGAGATAACTTGCTGATTTTTTTTATTTAGCCAATCTCTTCTGTGTGATTTTTCCAGCATTGTGTTTAACTTTATTATCTAATCAGTGTGATGCTCTTATACTGCTTTTCTCTACTCCTTCTTGGGAATTACTATTTTTGTTACTTTCAGGGCTTTTAAGAACTTTGCCAAGGAACTTAAGCTAATATCTATTTATGAGGAAAAGGAGACATAAGATACATATGTTAACATGTATTTATTATGCGGGGATTAATGGATAGATCTCATGGAAATAGGTTATTTATATGAGTAAAATAAATATAAGATACGTTTGCTGCTGTTGATAAAAATCTTACCCCTTCTCCACCATGTGCTTTCAGGCTCATTCCACATTATTCCACATGAAGTTCTGCTTTATTTAGTCTCCAGAGTTCAATGAAAATATTGTGTATCTTTGCAAAAAAGCCCTTACTACTTCTGAGCTGGTACTTCTATCATTTTTCTGTAGCTCTCAATAGTATTTTTAGCTACTTGACATAGCTCCTTTGTACATCTCATTTATTTTTAAGTGTTGGCAACCTGTGATGGGGAATTCCATGGTCACTGCACTGCACTGTCCCTTTGCCATCATCTCCTCCAGAGTCTGAACAGGCCCACAGTTCAACAGCACATATACATCCTTGTTTTCCATCATTCCTAGTGACCACTTGCAAGATTTGAATGTAACCTTGTATCATGAATTGTTTCTGAGTACATTATTGCCCTGACTCCTGTGCTGTATCTGCCTGTTATGTGACTTCATCTGGAACAACAGAATCTGGGCTGTGATGAACCTCAAGATGCCTGAAGACATCTCAGTTTACATATGTTGAAATTAAAATTGTTCTGAAAGACAAACTTCTAGGAATCTGACATTTTAGTTTGTAATCTAAATGAACTCTTTAGTGTTTTGTAGGTGGTTTTTTGTTTGCTCTCTCTTACAGGGACTTGGAATATACTGATGGACTTTTCTAATTTATAAACTGTTTGCCACGAGTGAAACAATTTCTGCCTCTAAGTGACATAATGACTAGAGACACTGAACTTGAGGCCTGACTCCTACAAAGGTTTTTGAGCCTGTTTTTGAGTAGCCTTACAGAAACTAATAGATGTGTACATATGTGCATGTATTTACAGGATCGGGCTACAATTGTCTAAAGAATTGTTTGGGACTTAGTTTTTCTATGAGACATGGGATGTAAGAATAGTAATTCTTATTTTATTACTGCCTTTTAATTTTTCCATTTCAGGATTTTAGTGTTGCAGATTGAGGCACAATTTGCAATAAAATACATATTTATACTACAAGGGGCTGTCTTCTACATAATCTATTAAAATAGTGCTTTGTAAAGAAACAAGCAGTAAATTATCTGTCTTTCACAATTCAAAATGGAAACCCCTAATGGGTGGTTATATGATCTTTATTCTTTACTGGCACATGTATACATGCCTCCTATTAAGCTTTGGTGGATCTGGAAAGAAGGGATTTAATTATTTATTGGCTGCTGAATATCGTATTTTTACTTTACATGTTGGTGATGATTAATTCTTTTTGTAATTTTCTGATGAATTATTTCTGTTTCTGCCTAATCAGCAGGCATACTGTGAAATATAATTGCACTTGAAAGAAAATTACAGTCTCATGAGATGAATAAGTTTGATGATTAAATTATGTAGAATAAAGCAATAACATTCACATACCCAACCAAGATAACATACTCATCCTTTGTTGTGCTTTGATGACCTTCATAAAAGCAATGAGTATTTTTAGAAAAAATTCAATGTATTTCAAGTCAGACTATATGAAATGAAATTTGAAAAATCCTAAATAAGATGTAGTATTACAGTAAATACAAAATTTTCACCTTTTAAAATGAAAAATATTGGTCCTGGTCTAGGTTCAACATAATGCAAATTGCTGAGGTTGGAAAAAGCTCTTAAAATTGATCAAATCCCATATTTACTACTAAAATTAATTACTGCACTTGATCACAAATAGGTTTACAGGATGCTGTTCATATCAGCAGGAGGCAGACTTGGTTGGAAGGAATCTTAAAGAGTTCCAACTGCCCCTTTCACCACAGCCAGGCATGCTGTAATATTTACAAAATCCCTACATTTTTTAGACAGGTAAGACTTTGCTTTATACATAATAGGTTTTTGAGTGTAAGTAAAGCAAACAGCTGTCTAGGTACATATTATGAAATACCATTATTAAAAGATGTAAAGTTAAGTTTTGTTGGATTTTGTGGGGCTAATTTTAAAAGGTAAACTTCAGCTTTCATGAGAATGAAGAGCTCAGATTCATTGGAAAACCTGCAAAATCAATTTAAGATCTCAGAGTGCTAATTCTGAGTTACAGCTTCTATTTGACAACTTGCACTCTAGAGTGAGCGCAAAATCATGCAAATTGAGCCACAAATCACAAAAAACAAAACAAAACAAAACAAAAAAAAAAAAGAAAGGAGAAGAAAATTAGCTTTTGGCATGCATGCCTGATATTTCATGAGACATTTCTCAAAAAGTGTTTATAGTAGAGATTGTCATCAAGATCGAAGTACATGGTAGCAAATCCCTCTGGTCCAAGTAGTCATTTTTACCTCAGTGCAGTGATTGCTAGAATCTTGGTAGAAGAATTTCAGAGAAAAACTTGTCTTTCTAAAATAAATAATCTATTAGAATAACCCCCTGTAATTTTCAAAATGGAATTTGGAGTTGGAACTTTCTATGACTGGTGATCTTTGATGCTGAGTCTCAGAAGAGGTTTTGTATGATATTTCTGAGGAGTGCTGGGGGATGTGAAGGACAAAAAAGCCCTCAATAAATGAACAGAATTAATATGCTGAGTACAGTACTGCTTTTCTTTAAATAATGATTCAGTAGTCATATTTTAATACAGAATCAAACTAGGATAGCCAGAGGTTAAGCCAATGTAAGTCACTGAAGGCAGAAGGATGTTGTCAGGAGATGCCACATGGTACATGGAATATAGATGCCTTGTTGTGAATTTACACACTGCTTGGGTTACTTCTGCAGAAAGAAATAGCTAGGACTTCTGCTACAAGGTGCCAAAGAACTATAAATTGATTTTTCTAAAAGATTGGAATATTTCAGAAATTATTTAATTCCAAACACTTTACTCTGATTTTTCTCTTTTGGTTTGGTTTGTTTTAGGTTTGTTTGCTTTTCTTCCTGGGCCTCCTCTTGCTAATGCAAGAGGATTGTCCTGCTAACTATTTCATGTTTATTGAATGAAAGAAGATTCTGAGAAAAAAAACCCAGCTGGAGAGTGGTGCTGGGGGAAATGGCATGTAGGATTTGAAAAATATAGTTTATACTATAATGAGCATGCAAAAAGACCTTTGAAAGGACCTTGACCATAGTAAAAAACATGAACTATTGAAAGCAGAATAAGTCAAAAGGAAAGGCAGCAGAAAGGCATAAGGAACTTTCTCTGTGTGTGCAGAACGTGAACACAGCTGAAGTCATATCTCTCATAAATAACTTTCTTAATAGAAGAAGAGCCACAATTTTGCAAGAGTTGTATCTGTTTCTATGCATGCCTATGAATATCCAGATAAACGAAATCCAAATCTAGTGTCTGCTTGGGGTTATCTGTGTTTGAAAGTTCTCTTTTGGTGTCCACAGGGATGAAATGGAATCTCCCTCAAGCAGAAATTGGTAAATGGGCTTGTTTTGTTAGTGAGAGGGCAGAAATATTTGCAACAGGATTCTGATTTTGGTAGGCTACTGGAGAGTGAGCACTTTGGTGACAGCTGGGTTGGAATTCCTCTCATCTAGTCATAAACTTCTCCATCTAAGGCAGCAGAAATAAAGTCATGGTCAATAAAGATAAACCACTTGATCTGTGAGTACCTACTTCTTAAGTAACTAACTGTGAAGACTACATGGAGCCAGAACAGCAAAAAGTGATAATATTATTTGTTGATTAAGCAACTACCATCTTATTGGAAGTTGATTAAATCATCTAGCAAGGTATTGTGATTAAGACACTCTTGCTTGGGAAGACAGTAGGATAGACTCATGCCAGTAAGATCAACAACTGCTAAAGATATTGTAAGGCAAGGTATTATGTTCTTTCTTGAAGCACATACTTCCATGATTAAAATAAAAATAATTAAAAATTAGTGCTCTTTAAATAGCTAAAATTTTTCTTTTTTTCATAAGTTCTAGCAGTTTCTATGGACAGGATTATTCATTATCTTGGAGGTGGCATTTATTTTCCCCAGTTTTTTAAGTTTGCTGGTTTTTTTTCCTATAGATTTTTAATTAAGAATGGCTCTGGTCTGGCCCTTGTTGCTATGATTGATCAGCTGGCAAGAAGATGAAAGAAGAGTATTTCTAAGAATAGACTTAGACTGATTTGTCCATGTGATGTCCTGAATCTTGTTACTCTTGTTAATTATAAGGCATTTCAGATTTTTGTCTTATTAGACGTCACAAATTTGTATTTTTACCTACAGTGTGTCTAAGTCTAACTTCAGCATTAACTTTGACGTGAATAGGTGTCAAACTCATTATTTTCTCTGGATTCTTCTTGTAAGATAAATTTAGTTCGAGACCAGAAATCTCAGCCCTATCATCACAACTTAATTCAAAGATCAAATCAATAGGTAATTACTTTGCATTTTGCATTCAGTATCAGAGGAAATTATTCTTTGAGCATGTATTCAATTAGAGAAAGATAGTGACCTTGACTGTAGCGGGTATTCTTCATTCCCAGAACTACCAGTTTTCTCTATTTCAGTGTTGCAACTACAAGGTCTTTTTTCAGAGGTAAATATTAGCAAAAATCCTGGTTTTGTATTTCAGGAATATGAGTGCCTCTGAGGGTCCTTACTGCTATGCTTCCTTAATGTTTCCAGTTTCAAATCTGAATATTTGGACTGTAATTAAGACAGTGGGTTTTAATGTAGTCTCATCTTCACTCATATTAACTCAATTTTAAATGCTGTCATGTGTTGATTGTTGAAGCTAAGAATGGGTTAGAACTGAACCAGAAGTTTCACTCTGAAGGTCTAGTGCATTGTAGAGACTAGGAATGAAAGAGATGTGTCTGGTTGACTGAATGTATTAATAGGGAACTATCAGTCATCAGGACTGGAGATATTTTGAAGCAGAAACTTGACAGAAGAGATTTGAGGTAATTGTTTTCTTTATTCTCACAAAATTCAGTGAGAAAGTTTCTCATTTAACAGCTTGCCAATGACACAAAACATATTGGACAGCAATTTCATATGAACTTGGAGACCTATTAACAAAAGGTAGGGATAGAAAGCTGGAACATTTTTCACATTACAAGTGATAAATTGATGTATTCCTCAGAGCCTCAAGAAGGTCACATTTTAATAAGATTAAATTAGTGAAGAGAGACAATAAGCATATAAGTAACCAATTGCCTAGTTAAAGGGAAGCTGTTGGTATACAGAAAAAATAGGGAAACAAGAGATATTTTCATTTATTACACTGAATTCAATAAATGGTCAAATAATCTCAAGAATGGTAAAACCAGTAAAGTGTAACATAAAAGAGGTCTTGCTCAGTGATGTGTATTTTGTTTTAACTCAGTTCAAATATGGCCTACTTTGTGACTGATAACCCTGTCAGTTTGAGATTAGGGACAGATATATCATTGCACAGTTATAACAAGATGTCTTGCTCAGTCATAGGCAAAACAAACAATTAGGGCTGACCAAAATGCTGCTGAAGAAAAAAAAGACAAAACCACAACAATTGCCAAACCTGTCAGAGTCTTGAACAATTTTTTTGTTATTCTGCAAAATCATAAAGTGCGAGAGTAACCAATTTACTGCCAATTTTTACTTGAACCTCTGAAAAAAGGCTTTTAGACTGACCTGTACTCCACTGAATATATACAGTAGTATCAATTCTTCTGTCTCTCTCATATCTATAAGGGTAAATTCAGACTTCAGGGTCATCAATCCCAAGTATTTTTCAAAGAATATGAGATATGAGCGCTGAAATTTGATAGAGAAAATCAGTGCTGAAATATCAGAAATATACAGCTTTCTGTCATGGAAAAGGCAGTAATAAGAAAGCATTGCTGAGTATGAGAATGTTTGGCTAAATTACTTTAACACCTGGTCTACTATTCCTCAGTACTTTGTACAAACAAAAAACCCCTTTGCTTAAAGCTTTCACATCAATGTCTTAGCAAGAGTGCAGAAGAGAATTTTCTGTTTGATTCTATTCCTTGCTACTGAGGCTAGCTGTAGATACATCTTCATTGAACTTTTAGGGCACCATTATAACTATGAGTAGTTACATGTTCAAATTTAGGTTTCACCATTTTCATTTGAAAGATGCGTATGATTTCAGGAAAAGAGAACTCTTTATCCTTTATATTAATAGTTTTGATATTTATAATTTATGTTAATCTACCCTCAAAAGTAATGACCTTTTAGGTAATCTACATGACTGTTCACTTTCACTTTAATGATGGGAACTTTTGGATATCAAGCAGTTCTTCCAGCTTGAAAGAAGCATAAGCTTTTTTATTAGACTGCTCTTCTCATTTTTAGTCTTATTTTGTGTTGTGAAATTAATGGAGACTTTTAACCAGGCTGCCGAGACAGATGCCATGTGGGGAACTGAAAAGTAATCTCAGTTTATACCTGTCTTGTAATTTTTTTATGTTCTTGCCCTGTAAAGTTTACTGTTCTATTAGATTTGTGGGTTAGTCTTTGCTAGGAGGCTTTTGTAAGATTTCCTAAATGTATGGCTGGTGGAAAAATTCATCATATAAAACAATGCAACTCAGAAATTCATGGTTATAATTTAGTTTACAAGGGCAGGGAAACATGAGACATATTTCTTATTTCTAAATTCAAATTAATAGACATGCCTTCCTAAATTATGTTTTTCAATTTTAAAAGAAAAATCAATATACTTAAAATTATATGAAATATATTTTATCTCTTGCATAGCGGCTCAGGCTTTTACTTTTCCCTTTTAAACATCCTGTCAGTAAATCATGCTGGGCAGATTGAGAGTGATTTACATTAAACAATAATGATGGAAATATATACACCAGGAAAATGCAATTATCTACACAACACAACCCAAACCAATTTCATAATGATTATGATTGTTAGCCTCATTTTCTATGGAAACAAAGTGTATGGGATTATATTGTTTTCTATGTAACCAAAGTGTATGGGATTGTATTGTCTCCACATCTGTCCCTTTGCCACTGCTTCCTACTCAATGGCTAATTTCTAGCAAATGGGATGTATGATTGAGAGACAATAAATTCCTACAAATTTTGGTGGTCAAAGAGAAAACCTCTCTGTGAGACCCTAATACTGACTGAAAGAATGCAGCAGGGTCATGGATTTATTTGACATAACAAAGAAATATTGCAAATCCCATACTGGGAAACCTTCATTTGGACTTTATTCTCTCACTATATGTCAACACATTAATTCCCCTATCAAATTTTGTCTTTGACATAATTCTTTGTTATATAATAAGTTCATGCCTTGGATTTTGTGTACTTCCACTGAACAGCCAGGTGATTATGAGGCAGAGCTCATTGCAGACCAGGGCTTGGGAGGTTTAGTGCTTACAGGAAATTATTTTCTCTCATGCAAAGCTATGGTATAACACAGTACAGCCTCACTGTGGTAGTTACTTTATGGGTAGACCTTCAACCCTCAGTGAAGGTCCAGCCTTTGTAGGTTCTTGTTGACAGTCATAGTGATTGTCCTCTTTTTCTACTCCCATGAGGGTGATCACAGAGCTGGAACAGCCCTGGTATGAGGAAAAACTGAGAGTAGGGGTTATTCTGGAGCCTGGACAAGAGGAGGCTCTGGGGAGACTTTATAGCACCCTTCTAATACCTAAAGGAGACCTATAAGAAAAAAGGGGACAGTGTTTTGCAGGGTCTGTTGTGACAAGAAAAGGGGTAATAGTTTAAATTGGAGGATGGTAGATTTGGATTAGGATTTTTACTTGAAGGTTTACATAAAATTTTTTTAGATAATGAGGTACTGGCACAGGAGGCCCAGAGAGGTGGTAGATGCCTCAAATCTGGAAGCATTCCAGGAGAGGTTGGACAGGACTCTAAGCAAACAGATTTGGTTGAAGATGTCCCTGCCAATTGCAGGCACCTTGGACTAGATAGCCTTTAAAGGCTCCTTCCAACCCAAGCTACTTCTAGGATTCTATGGTTTGTGCTTTTCCCCTCACTAGTGTACTCCATGCCAAGATACAGGGGCTTCTACCTCTAATCCTGGGCTTCCTATGCACTGCAGTAGTCTGGCAGGAGCATTAATTGAACCAGAGCTTTTGAACTGTGCTGAACAACCTTGGTGGATTCAGTAAAAGTAGTCACCACAGCCGAGAGCAGAGTCACAAGGCCTTCAGCTGAATCCTACGTCTCTGAAGAACACTTGGGCATTAACTACCTTCTATATGCCCCAATTTGTTTACTAATTCAATGGGCCATCCTAACCTCCTTCCTCTTGTGATATATGCTTATGCTGCATTTATGTATTTGATATTGTTTAAACAATAAAGACTTTATTTCTACCACCAGAAACACCAGGGGCACTGATCATACAAAATGTTACATCAAACAGATTGTTATCCTTTTTTAGGTAAAGAATAGAGCTCATTTCAGCTGTATACTCAAAAAACAAAAGACATTGCCATCATAATTTAACTGTGATGTTATTTACATTTTGTGACTGCCTGGAAGCCTCCATCAGTGTGAGTGTGCCATTATGCTGTGTGAAGAACAAAGCAAAGGCACAGTCCTTATTCCAGAGAGCTAATGATTTGCAAAACTGCAGAATACCAGGACATTTTTATGTGTGCTTATGTCTGAACTAATATTATCTAACCCCTAATGTTTCTTTTTCCACTTTATGGGTTGCATCATCCATTGCTATTTTAGCAGGGTGTAGAACATTGACATGATAAATTTGCCATTATTGAGATAAAGAATGAAATTATTGGAAATGCTTTTGAAATCAATAATTTTATTTTGTCAAAACTTGACAGGCAATGCTCCTTTGCTTCTTTTTCTCTCTGATGACTGGATGTGATGACTAAAGCTATTATAATCCATAGGTAAACAGAGGGGAGGAAATGATAAAAATAGTGTATTTTGTGACTGGAGAGCTTAAAAACAGTAGCCATAAACAAAGTCATTAATTCACTTTACAAGAAAAACATGTGTCATTCTGTTAGGAAAGATACTTTTATTGCTCTCACTGAAGTAATAAACCATGGTAAAAAACTGTTATGAAAATACAGCCCTGCACAGGGGAAAAAGAAAATAATTGCAATGTCTGATGACTAAAGAGAATAAAATATATTGGCATCATCCAGAATTCTTCTTGGGTGCTGAGGAAGAACTGGAAGCTCAGCCCACATGTAAGATGTGTTCTGGGGTTCCTTCCTGGCTTACTTTGCTCAGGCTGTACTCTTTTCTCATCTCTAGCTCAGCTGGCAGCTCACTCTTGAGCAGCTCCTGTTAAGGTGTTTTTGTTCTGACAGAGTGTCTCAGCTTCTGTCTCTTGTCAGTTCATTGTCTATTGACAGGAGGTGGAGAGGAAAAAGGGGATGTAGAAAGGTAGGATATAAAAACCAGAGAACTTTGAAAATTCTCATTGTATGTGAGATCTGTGGTGTCTCCGCGATCGGCCTTGCACATTGCAGAAGTGGGCAGGGAATAAGTCAATACCACCAGGGCAGAAAGCTGAAGAAAAAACTATTTCAGCTAGGCCCAGTGTAAAATTGAATCACTGCGACCACTGACCAAGTGATACCTGTGCCCCTCTCCGGCCATATCAGCACCAGCAGCTTCAACAGTGTAAGGGAAAGTACTTGAGCAATTGAGTTAGATCAGCTGGCAAGGAGCTGCTGACCATGCTTTCAGATGATGCCAACCAGGACCTGTTCCTTCACGTAGTGTGGGATTTCCACAGATGCAGAACTCTTCCCATTTGACTGTTTGCATTGAAGGAGAAATTCAAATTGTAACTGCTCAGCAATGGTAATTTGTGACCAAGAAATTATCTGGCTTTAGAAGCTGTAAATTCAGTGATGATAACTGGGTCAGGCCATGATTGTCCCAGGCCAAGGCATGATCCCAGATGCGCTTTATTTTCAAGTGTAAATATAATTTGTTTGTCCAGCTTTGTAACTCTAGCTCTTATCTGCTAACCTCAAAAAGTAGCAGTTTTATACTTACAGCTCTGGAGGCTCATGACTTCCAGAGACCTCTAAGTGTGATCTAAATTATTCATCAAATGAAAAGTCTTTGAAAATATCAAGTAAGAGATCCTTATATCTGTGATTCAGACTCTTGGGCTAGCAAAGACTTTCTGCCCCATAAGCTCACATTTCTTCTACTGAACTTTTAACCAGAAAAATGTTCCTGTTAATGCCTCCACTCTAAATCCCCAAGCCGTCTTGTGGCTGTCATCATGCTCATGAGCAAAGATCATGTCTCTGTTTTTCTCGTCCTCACTGACCAGAGGTGGACACAGTGTCTCTGTGCAAAAACAAATGCATGCTAAGACTTAGTTTCCTGTGTTTTATCTCTGGTATTCACATTCAAATATTCAAATATTTTTAAAGCCAGTATATTTTCTTTTAGCAAATCTTTAATTCTATAGAGCTAAGCAAAGTAAGACAAGCAAAAACAGAAGAAATATGTGTGAATAAAGAGTTAACAAAAGAATTAGTATTATCTAATAAATCTATGTTGTGTAGTCTCTTTCAGTGAAAAGACCTAGCTTCAGCTCTAGTTTCTTCTCCCTTTCTGTTGTGCCATTCGAATTCCCACAGTAATACCTACCAAGCAGCTTGTGCAGCTACATGAGAGCTAACACAATATCCATCTGACACTGTGAATGCCAAAGTCACAGCTGCTTAGGAGAATCCTGTCCTTAGGCTTTCTGCCTCCTTGTAAGAGGTAACAATGGTAAAGTGGTCTCTTATACGTGTCTTTCAGGTGTGAATTGCTGACAGTTCAATGTTTGAGGCTGGTCATTTCTGACTGATCCATCAAGAGCTTGCTTGAACCTGCTGAGGTTGTCTCTCTGACAGCAGTGAAAAGAAAACACACTTTTTCCTGCTGGCAAATGGACCAAGAAGAGGGAGTTTTTATATTTCTGTTCCTTGCTATCTGACCAGTGGGGTTAGATGGAGGCATGATGGAATAAATTCTCAAAAAAGGAGGAAGAAGAGAATATATTCTTTGTGCAGGTGATTATAGTCTATACTTGGATGGTTCCTGGTGATGCTGCTCACCCTTGACAGTCAGCAGATGACTCTCCCAAATGATTTTCCCCACTTTTTAATAGAAGTTGCTGTTGTTATTGTTGTGGTTGAGGACTAAGCAACATGTGCCTCCCAGCACTGCAGTCCCCAGATGCCATCCCTTCATTTGTGCTCTGAACAGGCAGTTACAAGCTTTTGGTAACAATCTGTTTCATTTAACTGTAGAGCTGGATAGTAAATGAAAGAGTGAGTTTTGACTTCTAACTGAAGTTAAACCTGCCAGCCACCATAGGTTGGCATCCTCAGTTTGTTCCCTGGGCTCTGCTTGGAGTGAAGCAGTATTCTATTTCCTGTCCATCAGGAAAGAACCCCAAACTGCATTTAGCTCCTACCATCACAGAAATTCATAGGAAGTCTGCATCAGGAAATGTTAACTTAGAGAGATGGACACAAAGTAAAAACTTTACAAAATTTTTGCTTTAAACTGACATTTAAAAATGAAATGTCAATTTGCATCCTGTCTAGACAAAACTTAATCTTTTTCAGATCTTTCGTTCAATGAACTTGGGTGATATTAATTGTAAAACTGTTGATTTTTGTGTTAATTTAAATAAAACCCTAGTGTTGGAACCCAGGGAACAGGGAATATTTCTCTGCCTGTCCTGAGAAGTCCTGATCCCCAGGAAAACACTGCTTTTAACCTTCATCCATGGAGAAAGCTTCCCAGACTTTGGGATGAATTGGAATCTACAAGTGTGTGAAATAGATAGTAGTATAGCTTATCACAGGGTGAAAAACTTAGAGTTTTGGGTTTTTAGTATGGAGGTAGATAGGAAACAAGATGGAGGATTTTGGGCATTGTCTGATCTCCTTCTTGTTCTTCATCTACTCCATTTATTCTAATGTTGGGAGCACAGGACAATTAGTTAGAAAGAACTGCAATGCAGATGTTGCGTGGACAGAAAAATTAGTTATTGGTAGAAAGGTAGAAATAAAGTACATTCTAAGAGTTAATTGGACAAAATAACTTTAAAAGATCTTGAATCTGTGTGTCTTATGACTTTTTGCTGCCTTTTGTACACTAAGTCTGAGATACAGATGGCGTGCAGAACTGTGGATAAGAGAAAAATAAACAATAACCTGAAGACTGAAAAACCAAAAGTCCCATCCATCTCTAATTTCTGGCACAGAACTTTTTAGGGATCTCCCCATCAGGGGGACCCATAAGGGACGTTTTAACACCCTACAAATTCTTTAGATTTTGAAAAAATTGCTTCTAAGTACTTAAAAGAATGCTTATCAAATTCTGGCTTGGTGTAGAATTATTTTCATGGCAGAAAGCTCTTTCTTCACAAACAGTAATTATACTCAAATCATTTTGTGGTGATCTGAATGACCACTGATGAATTTATGGGGTAAATTTATGTGTAAATGGAGCATTTTTCACAACATCAGTACCAGATACTATCACAGTCTGATTTCAAGGCATTATTTTTAGACATTTTTAGCAGTACCACACAGTCAAATTATGAAGTAAATTAGATACCCCTTGTGCTTCATCACAATAATTTTGTACAAATATCATATCTCAAATGCCCACAACTGTATCTTTTTACATTTTTTTCAATTAGTAGTATTCCTTTTTTATCTCAAATCTCCAAAGTTGTGTACTGAGAGGCATTGATACTATGTGAAAAGAAACAATCTATTTTTTGCACATCAATATATACAATATTTACGTTATACAGTGATAATCTCCCTCCCACTGTGTGTGAAATAACATTTCTCAGGCATGGTGCTAAGGGTGTAAATCAAAACAGAGTCAGTCTAAAAAGTGCGCTTTTCATCCTCAAGTACATAAAATATGCATATTAAATTAAAAAGCTTTGGAATTAATGAATTACTGCAGCCTGGGGTTAGTAATAATTTATATCTTATGAAATTACTTTGGTAGTTATTCATGGAAGTAACTCAACAGTAAAGCATACATACCACTGTACCATTGCAATACATCCCAGATTACTTAAAAAGGAAAAACCTTTTTTCACCTGATGTAAATCAGTCTTGATGTCTAGATTCTGCCCCAGTAAAGCTCAAACAAAGGTTTTCAGTCAGTGTCTAAGACACATTTGGAATATAATATCTAATAACAAAAGCTAAATATGTAGAGGAAGCTTGGTATCCATGATGGGCTCTTTGATTCCTTACAAATACAAGGATTCAAATCAGTCATTTTTTTGCACTATTTTCTCCTTTCAGCTTCTGAAGACATACAGCCTTTTTTTTACCCAGGAAGGAAAATTTAGGCAGGAGAGTGAAAGTGAGGGTGCTATGGAAGATTTTATTTTTCCTCCAATAATTTAACTACATAAATCATTAAGAAAATTCACTGTTGACTGCAGTTGAAACAGGTTTACAAGGGAAGCTTGGCTGAGGCTATCGAGGAGAGGGTAAATGTGGTTCTGCAGTCACAGTATGGGGTGGTCTGCTGTTGAAGCAATGACAATCAGGCTCATAGGGTTACTGTCATGGCACAGGGATAATGTTGGAGGATGCTGTAGAAGTACTGCTCTGAATGCTGTTCGCTAACAGAAGGATACACTAAATCCTGGTGAATGTGAAATGTCTGAAAAATGAGAAAACATTTGTGGAACTGTGAAGGAAGTATGTATTTTTCTAGAGGACATTTTAAATTAATAGTAATTTTCTTATCCCTTTTGGGGAAATCTTTATGTCTGTGAAATTGTCAGCATTAAGACTTTACTTGTCTTGTAAAAGTAACAACTTAGAGCAGCCTGCCACTATCTAAAAGGAGGCTATAAGAGGTCTGGAGAGGGACTTTCCACAAGGGTATAGAGGGATAGGACAAGGTGGAATGGCTTTGAAAGCAGAGTAGATTTAGATTACCTATTAGGTAGAAAGTCTTTACTGTGGCAGTGGTGAGGCACTGGGTGTCCAGAGAAGCTGTGAATGCCCCATACCTGAAGCTGTTCAAGACCAGACTGGATGGAGCTCTGAGAAACCTGGAATAGTGGCAAGTGTCCTGGACAATGGCAGGGGAGGATGGAACTAGGTGGTTCCTTCCAACTCAAGCCATTCTATGATTCTATGAATTTGGAGCCAAAAGACAAAACTTCAGGGAAGGACACACAGTCCTTATCAGATGAAATCACATAATGCTACATTCTTTGGTAACTCAGTAAAATAAGTGGCAGAAATGCCATGGCTGTGGAGAGACAAAGAACAAGTTAGACCTTAGGTCATTTAAACAATACTCTGAAAGTCTTAGTTTTAATTTTAAAGACTGTAAATAGACCTTCAATAGCTGGCTTCTCATGTTATGCCTCTCATTTGTCTGCCTGATGTTAGGAGAGGATATCCACACCAAAGAGTCTGACTTTTGTTCATTCTTCAGAAACTACAGTGAAGCAGTTTTACATCATAACCTGTTATCTTATATTTTTAACTGGAATTATGGTATTAGCTTTTGGGTTTTAGATATATGTCAGGACTGTAGTAAGAGTACAGAAGCATTATAATACAAGAGTAAGGATAATATTGTAGTAATTAAAACATAATTTTCAAAATAATTTTACACGTTTCAAGTATTTGATACAATTTATTTTTCATTTGACTGTATGGAAGGAAGTATATTGAATATGATATTTTGAGGTTAGTTTGTAGAAACCTGTCTTTCAGCCTGCCTACTTTGCCAGCTGATGGGCCAATTCTTCTGGATGAGTTTCAAGGTGCAGAAAGTCCCATTGAAGGGAGTATGTCCCTTTGGCTAGACTGGCTTGATTCCACCACTCCTGTTCTGCCAATACACTCTCAAGATGTAGAATTATAGAATTTTTAAGGTTTCTTCCCTACTCTTCAGTAGCTGGAATAAAATAGAGTGGGTTAATTCATTTTACAAAGCTTTGACTTTTGGAGAGACAAGAGTCAAATTATTTCTTTGAGTGGAGGTTGGACCAGAGGGCCGTCTGAACTTCCTTATAACCCAAATAATTGCATAACTTTCTGCTTTGCAAATTGGATTTCAAGAAATAGTGTGTTTTTAATCTGTGAGTATGGTCATTTCTCATGGTCATGTCAGCATGCTAACTTAATCTGTGCTATGAATCAATGCACATGGCTGATACAGTCCCCTCATAGACTGTGCAACATTGTAGGCTGGAATCATTTACACCAGCACTGAAAGAGGGAATTGCTAATGTTAATAAGTAGTTATGAGCTGCCACAGTCAGAGCATATGCACAAGAAACATGACAGGGTCATTACTGTACTCCAAATGTTCAGCAACCATTTAAAATTTTGATATAGGATGATTCAGTGGTCTAGAAAATGAACTAAAATGCAAATAATCTCACAAGTTAGAGTATTTTTAAATGGCTTGAAAACTGTAAACTGAAAACTTTGAGAAGTTGTTTACATGACATATGGATAATATGTATTATGGCCCTGATGCAATTTTTATAAACTTACCACACTTTTTTGGAGCACCTTATCTAAGAAATGATGTCTTGATCTGAATATGGCAATAGGAATTGTGCCTAGCTGACAATCTTTGGTTTTTAAAAAGAGTGCCACAGAGAAAAAATGGGTTTGGTTTTTGGTACATTCTAAAAGTTTTTACACAAAATGATCAAACTTCTTCAAAACTATTCTTAAAAATTGAATACTGTATTAATTTTGAATTGGTATTTTATAATTAACAAATAAAGTATTTCTTACTTTAAAAATGATTTTCTTTGATTTCTTAAAACTCAGGTTGTTTAAGAATGAAAATGATTGTTACGGAATTTGTAATGACAAATATTTTTCAAGGATTGATATTATTCCAACTTTTTTTTTCTGTGAAAATATCTTGTTTTTAAAACTTCAAAACCAAAAGAATTATGTAGCTTAATGAAGGTTAAGGGAGTTTAATTTTTATTTCATTATTACTGATATCAGTAACAGATGTCTTTCATCCATCTGCATCCATTACTCTGATTTAGTAAAATGCCCCCAAATTTTCTAGACATGTATTTGAGCCTAACCTGGGAAAGATATCTGTGGTGCAGGACTGATGTATGAAAAACACCCAAATACAACCAAAATATCTTTGATGCCTTTCCAAATCTTTTTAGATCCTGGATAAAGACCTGAGAGCCCTTTTCTCCTTGTGGAAGTCATAGCACCTTGCAACACTGAGATTTTAGTCAGGATTTCGGAAGTGTTTGACTGAATATTCCATGCTAGGATATTCTACTAGTTATGTAAGTTGAACCTCAAATTAAATAAATAATGAGGGAAGAACAAATCCATGAAGAAATGCTCAGAAGAGGATAAGGATCAATATTCCCATTAGCAAATGAAAGTTGAAGAAGAATTATTTAAAAACTACAAAGGAAATATGTAGGATAAATATTATGTAAGACATTGATAGAAATTAAATCTAACAAGCAATTTAATGAGGATGGAGGAGATGGACAAGGTTAAGAATCTCCTTTTTGGAACGGTTAGTTTAATTATCACTGACAATATGGAGGAAATTAACATATTGATGATCAACCAAAGGTTTATTGTATTCTAAATTATTCTAGAAATTTTCTTGTGGTTATACCAAGTGTGTACAAGCCTCTGTGTCTTGAGATCAAAATAAGGTCAGTGATGAGTAATCTTTTCATTTCTCAAGAAGCTTTTAGGGGCAGGAAAGTTAGTGAGCCAGAGTTTGTGTGGTTTTTTTCACCAAGACTTAACCTGGATGAACAGCCTGAGTCTCCAAAGAGCAGCAGTCTGCCTGCTAGTCCTCAAAACTAATATAAATAATGTATGAATGGCATGCCATTTGATCTTTTCCATGCTCTGTGACTATACATTACCCTTACAAATTTCACATACTGTCATAGATCTAGACCTGCATTTTGTGTGGCTTTTGATAGATAGCTACTCATATTTTCTTCCACAGAGTGTGCTGAATGTGCTTCCTACATAACTTCCATCACAGACTTCTTTGCTGCACATGCAACTGCCCCTGTTTAACCAGGGAACTGACTAACAGTGTCTAAAAATAACTGGATTACTGCTTCCATTAATTTACAATACATACCTTAGGAAGCATCCTATCTGTTAGAAAGCAGAAGGCAAACAAAAGTCTAAGCTGAACTTGTCTTTATGCTTACTTGTTTAATGAGAAAGTACCAGTCCTTCTGGAGCTAAGGCTTAGATTATGCAATGGGAAGACAGATTGGGCCATTCTGCATTTTTTTTGCATAGCCACACAGTTTGAAGAATATGAAGAAAAATACATGGGACAACATCTGTCTGAATCAGAGCCTCAAAACTGCATTTTTCATGCAGATTATGTTCAGGATTCTACTGTGTCTCACTGTGTGAATTTATTCATATCTCACTGCCATTTATTACACTAGAGTTTGCAAATGCATAATCTGCTACTTTCGTTTTGCTGAGCAAGGAAACAAGGAGAGGATTAGCTGAAGCAATGTAGGCAAAAGTATCCCCATGATTCCTACCCAAAGCCTCAGTTCCCACTCTTGGTAAAGTTGGTTCCTGCCTTCCATAATTATGGAGGAAGTCTTCAAAGTGATAGTTAAGCATGATTATGAAATCACACATTCGGCTTTGTGTATGCATCTAAGGACATGGCAAGTACTATTTTGGATAACGAAGGTGGCTCTAAATCAGTCCATACTGTGTGCAAAAACCTCAGGTGAGTCATTTAGCCTTTGAGGAGAGGGGTATTGTCTGAATCATGGCAAATCTGTTTTTTGTCAGCATGAAGAAAAATCTAGATTCTGTGTTAAACCTGTGAGATCTGAGCACATATTTTCTTGATGTTGCAAGGAATATTTTGGGAATAAGCTCCTGATTTAGTTATTAAATATAAATGACTAATCAAAGTGAGTTCTGCAGCTTATTTTCCATGGATATTTACAAATTATGTTTGCCCACATATGAATATATATGGCTGCAGCAGATGACAGGCAGAAAACCCTATCATAACATTGTCTTGTGAATTACTTGGCAAATTTCTTTTTCTTCACTGATCCCATATCCAAACCCAGCTATATTACCAGTGCTGATCCATTATGGCACGTTATTATCCACCTCTATATGCATCTAAACAGATTTAGATGTATATAGAGGTGGATAATTTTATTTGGATGATCTCTTAGAAATAGGTCATCTAATGCATTTTTCAGTGGGAGGTCTTGTAAACTGTCTCTTAGTCACTTGCTAATTTTCTTACAATGTTATAATAATAAAAATAATAATTATTTAGTACACAGTGCATTTCATTTCCAAAGTGCTTTTGCAGTACTAATTAATCCTCACTGTGAGGTTTAATGGTGCATACCAGAGAATTATATCCTGGCTTAATGCCAATTGCCAATCAACTGACAAGATTCTAATTTCAGAAGATCTCCTAAGAGGAAAAAGGCGTAATTTAAATTAGCTGGACAGCAGTGGCAGTTTTTATGGAGAGAATTCATAGGTCTTTGGAGTGCTGTGAATGTCGAGATGCTTGGTTTGAGGGTGAAATTACAAAATTCCGAAGAGATAACAACTTCAATTTTAAAACAATTATATTAAGAACAGCTAACGCTACTCAAAAAAAAAAATCTTAAAAATATGTGTTTAGAATGGTTTCTTGATTATTTAGGGACCATCAAAACCCAGATCCATCATTGGCTGAAAATCATAGAATACTAGGTTGGGAGGCACCTCAAGGATCTTGTGGTCCAACCTTTCCTGGCAAAAGCACAGTCTAGACTAGATGGCCCAGGACCATGTCCAGGTAAATCTTGAGAATGTCCTGTGTTGGGGAATCCACCACTTTCCTGGGAAAAGTACTCCAACAGATGATTTTTCTCATTGTGAGAAATTTTCTTCTTGTGTTCAAATGGAATCTAACCAGGACTAATTTATACCCCTTACCCCTTATCTTTTTTCCATGTGATCCCTTGTGAAAAAGAAAGTCTCTGACTTCTTTGTAGCTACTCTTTTAATACTGGATGTCACTTGTAGGAGAACATAGGTACAAGGACTAAATTATGCAGTCTAAACCACTCTTGTAGTATGGAAATTTGTTCCACATAATATTTTCTTTTCTGGCATAACTAGCAGAAATATTTTCTACCCCCTGCTAGTGCTTGCATAGAAGACTGAATCATTATAATAATCTAGGTCTATAAAAACATCACCACAAATTATCTTTCCTTCCTCTCCCTGATATTTAAAACCATAGAAGAAATTAAAAATGTTAACTTTTGTCTGCTGTCCTACTAAACTACCAGCAGCTGAGAGTGAATAATGAGGATGGTGAAGATGTTGTGAATAACTTTCCTGCTTGAGAAAAGAACATGGATGCATATTCAAAATATAAGTTTATAGACTGAAGATATGAGAATTTCTGACTTCTGGACCTGTGTTGAATGCTCTGTTATTTTCAAGAGATAGAGTTATTTGGCTTGCTTAGATATTCCTTGTTGGTGTAGATTGCTGGTATGCTGTCAGTGAAAAGGGGAGACTGATTCAAACCCTTAGTGTTTGATTTGTCTGTCAGTGCCCCAGGAGACCTGAGACCCTTGTGCCTGACCTATCTCTTGGTGTCCCTTTGGGGTACTCTGTACCTTCAGTAAGCAGTCCTGCTGGATCAGAGGGTAGTTTCACTGACTTATTTGGGGTCACATGCCAAAAAGAGAAACCCCCTCCTGGGTCTCACACCTTTACCCACTGCCAGGGAATGATAGGCCCTTTGAAGGACTCACATTAACAGTTTACAGAATAATACTCTCCATTAATAAAATAGTGACAGGTTAAGGTTTGAAGACTGCCAGTGATAGTATCTGACTACAAAAATATATTCAAACGAGTATACTAATATAAAGCACTGTACAGACAAGCTCCATTCCCCACTGAAAACTAGCTTGGGATAATCATGTGTCACGCAGAGAACACAATACTTACCAAATGATGTTCCTATGATGGAGACAGGTTCAGCTGCTCCAGGAAGCTATGATGGAGCCTTCTGCCAACTTCTCCCCATTCTTAACTAACTTTAGTTAGCATTTCTATATGCTTTAGGAGAAGCTTGAGTGGCTTTACTCCTACACCTAATTCAGTGAGGGCAGTCATACCCTGGGGGCAGGTATCTCAATATAGTACCCTTGGGATGGGGACGTGTACCAGTCCAAGGAGAGTGATTTTGTCATGGTTGCTGGTTGAACAGCAGGACATCTTCCTTTATCTCCTGTGGATTTCAGCTGCTGTGTGGCTTGTCAGCTGGGAAGTGCCGAGTTCCCTCTTCTGAAGGGTTTTGACAGACCCTGGCTGGGATGTCTCCGCTCCGCTGCACCCTCCATTTATTTAGCATTTTAGATTGTATTGTGTGGGAGAGGTTGGATACCAACAGTGTTCTATCCAGGGAGTAGCAACTGTATTTTCCCCTCTAAGTTCTGTACTATTATCTTTTTGCTCCCAATCACATTCTGATGCATGTCAAAGCCTTTCATTTCGTGTCACGTTCTGACAAAGGAGGATTTTTGGTGTACTGTGTTTGGCTCTTGTAGAGAGTGTAAGAATGTTGTAGAGAGAGA
>NW_005054406.1:984048-990402 GCF_000277835.1 Geospiza fortis | reverse complement strand
TTTATTCAGCTCATTTCAGTGCTGAAAGAAATCAGACTTTGCAAGTTGTGAGTGAAGGTTCTCTAGGCAGCCCTAATATTTTATATTGAGAAATACCTGCAGAAATCTTCCTCAAGAGGCTGAAAAAACTTGTTTAATTTTCACTGACATTTTTACAAGTGTTTACATAATGTACAGTAGTTTCATTTGTTTAATGCAGCCAAGAAGCTGGAGAGGCAATTTTTCTAGCATGATGTAATCAGGACTGCCACTGTTTTTTTCCTTAGGGAAAAAGAAATCCTACCAAATGTATGTACCATATTAGAGACTTCAGAAACATGAATTACTTGACAGATTGTTAGTCCCTAGCCTGTAAACACATTTAGAGTATTTTTTAAAGATGTATTAGCTACCTGATAGAATGTAATAACTCCAAAGGGTTTTACTTCAGTGTATCATATGGATACGGCCAGGGTCTTTAAAATACAACAGAAAATAGTATATCCCTTAGCCAAAGGGAAAGTAGCAGTTGCTTCAGAGGCGTTGCAATTTTTTTTATTCATCCTTGTAAATCAACATTTGTCTTCTTTAGAGCTGCAACCAGGAATGTGTCAACTGCAAAATTTTCACTCTAACAGTTTAAAACACCTCTTCGGTAGCAGACAGGATTTATTTGAGTAAATGGTGCAATGGTATTCTTCCCTGTGAGGGTGGTGAGGCTCTGGAACAGGTTTCCTGAAGAAGTGAATGGCTCATTCCTGGAAGTGTTCAAGGCCAGGTTGAATGGAGTCTTGAGCAACCAGGTCCAGTGGAAGGTGTCCCTACCCATGGCAGATGTGTTGGTACTAGATGGTTTTTAACTCCCTTCCAACACAAACCATCCTATGATTCTATAATCTGTATCTCAGTTGTCTTCATTAGAGATAGTTGTCTACATTGCTTTTATAGTCTACTGTGGAAGAGATGTGGTTCTTCTAATCTTATATCTGTGACAGTTAGGAGGTGTCATGTCCTAGAATGTCTGTTTCTCTCTGCTGATAGTAGCCAGGACTACTATTACAAATAGCTCCAAAATTATACATAAATGTTGAGTTATGGTGAAATGAACACCAGGTAACTTCATGTCTCATGCATCCTTTCCAGTGCTTCCAGAATGTAATTGGAATACTAAGTATGTAAGGCTACATGGATGGGAGGCAGAACGGTTAATTGCCTGGAGACAAAAGCTTGCCTTGAAAGAATTAGTGTAACATTAATGTTTCTTAAATCATGCTTTAATTTGAATTGGATTTTTACCTTCACAGAATGTGCTGATTTGTAAGGGACCTACAAGGATCATTGAAGTCCAAATCATGGCCCTTCACATCACCATCCCCAAGAGTCACACTGTGGGCCTAAGAGCATTGAAACATTTTCTGAGCTCTGTCAGGCTGGTGCTGTGACCATTTCCCTGGGGAGCCTGTTCCAGGGTCCAACCACCCTCTGGGTGAAAAACATTTTTCTCATATCCAACCATCCTCATTCTCATGGAGGATTATCTTGAACATGAGAGTGAAGAGGTGCAGTTACTTACTGCTTAAATCTGGAAATTTGCTGATGAGAGTCTTCAATTATAGGTTTAAAAATCATCAGAGGTGGTTTAACTGAAAATTTTTGACTAATTGGGGATGAAATGGAACTCACACATTTATCAGGAAACAATTTTAGTCTTCTAATTAGACTTTTAAACTTCATGCAGTATCATCTTTAATTATAACCCTCTTTATAATGGCTTGTTATTCATTTATGTACATAGAATTGCTTCCTTATTGCCTGATTGAGAAACTTCAGTTGGTAATTATTCTCAATTATTTGATGTGTGACTCAAGTTGGAATCAATTGACCAAATACAGATAAATAGTGACATTTAATATGCATGGTCTCAAGCTTCCAAAATGCTGTCCTATCTGCCCTGCAACTGCTGTCCCAGGAAGATATGTGTCATATCTGACATGTGGATATCTCAAAAATAATAAGCTGTTTCAAATGGCACTAGATGCCTATTTTTGGCACACAAATGGGGCCCTTACAATATACAGGGATACTTTCAGACAAATGCAATTACAACTACAAATATTTTAATTAGGGGTTATTTTTGTGGCAAGGCTTGCATATTGGATTTCATCATAAGAGCCATACAAAATAAAAAGCTGCACGATGTCGTAATAGATATTCTTTACTGAACGTGATCTTCTTAATACTATTGCTTTTTATATTCAAAGTAAACTTCCAACATATTTCCTCTCCATATCTACTTCACATTTACTGTGTGTTTTCTATGCTGTAATAACTTGATTTTTCTAACACCAAGTTACGACAAGTTAATACTGTTTATTTAAAAAATGTTACTCTTTGATGCCTCCTTTGATAATATCTTTTCAACTGACTGTATTCAATTCTATTTGAAGAGAAGAAAGAAAAAATTAAATTCAGAAATAGTGGAGTGTAATGATGCTCACTACATTGCAGTGAGTAAGTGCTGGTTTTAAATACTTTGAGAATTCAGAGCATGCTCCATGAAGTCAGAGCCTGCTTCAGTCAGAATCCTCAATTCCTCAGCCCTCTGAGTTGCTAAGGTCACTGCACAAAGCACTTGGAAGGACTGCAACTTGCTGATAGTAGGAACGCGATTCTCTGCTAAATTCTCTGAGAAAAGACACCTGAATACTTTTGATTAAATATGGAAAAGCTACATCTAAGCTTGGAATTGAAATTTAAAAGGATTTTAGAAGACATTTTCATACCATTTTCTTTTCCTTCCAGTGCTTTAATGTCTTGGGGTTTAAAAGTGATCTATTAACTAGGAAAAAAAAAGACTGTTGTCCAGGGGACATGGAAAAAAATACCTGCAAACATTGATAAAAGAACATTAGAAAAAAAGGAAATGTGACATTGGCATGTTCTCCTGGTTATGAGAACATGCAAAATAATCTGGTTTGGAAATCACATGGCACCTGTAATGGAGCTGTCATGCATACATAGTTATAAAAAACCTTTGACATATTTGTGGAGGCTTTGGAGAAATTATTTCAGAATTTAGTTAGAGTTTTTATGTTCAGCTTTAACTTCCAGGCTTCTATAAGTAGATTTTAAGATATCTGAGAAGAACATATCTATCCATCTCTTTGTTATTTCTCTCTCTGTGTTTGTCATCTGCTTTTCAAGTGGAAAAGATTCACATAAAATCTACATTTAAAAAAAATGAAGAAAACAATGAGTGCTTAATTTTACCCCACATTGATGTTTGCTTAATCTTATCAGAATGCTTCAGAAAGAATAACGAGTCAAAGATGAATTTGCCAGTTTTGATAAAGTTTTTCCGCTTTAGAGGTAAGAAAACTGAACCGATAAAAATGAAAAAAAAGTGTCTCAGAAAGTTCAAAACTGTATTGCAGACTTCTGCTTTATATTTATTAAACATAAAATGTTTATTGCTTTGACAGTTACAAAACAAATAGTTTTAATTTTTGTTTCTTATTTTTTATATATAACCTAAAGATGCTTTGAAGAAGCATCTTTACATAATGAAGTTAACCCTAATGTTGTTTTTATTTTTCATTTCAGTCTTCAACAGTAAATACTTTGGGTCAGAAGTTGTCTTGCAATTCTTCAATTGTACAATACCTGGTATAATGGTCGATAGTAAGATTTGTGGATACATCAGAGTACAAATAAAAAGGAAGAATTTCTTAAAGCAATATTGAAATAAATATTAACACAGAGAGAATTTCCTGCCTACACTCTCTTTATATTCATAGTAAGAAATACTGTTATATGAGCCAGCTTTTCTACAAGGAGGAAATGCAGAATAGATCCATTGCCTTACTTTGCCAGCTGAATAACTGACAACCCCCAAAAAGTGTATGGATGCAGTACTAGCCTGGATGACTCTTTACCTGAGTCATGGTGGGGATTGTAACACAGCCAGTCTCATTCTATCTAGTTCAGATACAGTCTGTAGACTATAAGATTTCATTAACATTTGAAATCATTTAAGTTGAACAAAAAAAAAAAATGGAAAGAGTTTTGTACCCTATATAAGTTTTGGGGTTTGTCTTTCAAGCATTTCTTCTTTGACAACACAGGTATTGACATGATAGGTGGCCTCAATCTTCTTTGTGTAATCTATTTTCATCTATTTATTCATAGTTTTAATTTCTGGTGGCTTGAATTGATGGGCTAGATTGTAAAGCCAACTTTTAAATTCTGTATGCATCATGAAATATATAGGTAGTACAAATAGTTTCTGAAATTAATTTCAAAGCCTACATGGAATTTTATAGAGTAAATGGTATGAGTTTTGTTTTTTTTTTAATTTGGAGCTGCATTGATAAACAATTTCACACAATTCTGTAGTTGTGCCTATGCTGACCATTGGAGCTGCCTGTGTTCTTCCAAGACCGTAGAAGCACCACTATCTTGTAGAATTTTACTTTGAGCTTACACATAGCTCAGCTTTAAATACAGCTGCCAAACTCTACTGCCTAATTTAGACTTTAACCTTGTTTTTGTAAGCCCAGCAGGAGCGTTTGGTTAGATCCAATTTGCACAGACTAAACAGGAATTTTAGGAATGCAGGATCTGCTATATTGTGCCAAACCTGAGCTTTGGTGTCCTGTTTCAGCAGTGTCTGGTGCCAGAGAATCAGCTGAAAGTGCCAGAATTCTCTGAAGAGTGGCTCATGAGGAAATGCCTTCCCCCAGTCTGAGTAAGGTGCATATGCACTGTTTGAGGTTGTAGCCCTTGGAATAATATCATTTCGGCTGAAACAATCCCTTTACCCTTGTTTTGCATTTTGATGTTACCAAATGCCCTTTAATGTTGCATGATGAGAAATGAGCCCCGCAGAAGTGGTCATTATTAGGTGCTCCTCCACATTCCTTTAACTATATCAGATCCTCTCTAATAACTTATGTTTGTAGCTTGTGTTGTACAAGTTTCAACTGTGCCAAGCAGGTTTTACAGTACTGTTACCTATTGTGATGGAATTTAACCTTTAGCTTTAGCGTGGATCTGTGGAATAATTTACTGTTTTATAAGACTGATTTCTTGGAATATTGCAATTTCTGCAAAGACTTCTGTTAAATTCTGCTGTATCCAATGGAATTAGATGACCAGAACTGAGAGCATTTTCCCAGATGATGAAGGATAATCACTTCATATAACAGCATTAAAATATTTAATTTCTTTCTCTATTTATGAGGGATTGTAAAAAGCTCCTTCAGTGAATTCTGCTGTGTGTTAGTGTGATTGCTAAGCATGCAAAATATTGTAAAATACTTTTTCTATGTTATATAAAGCACTGTTTTATAGGAATTCAGGCATTTTCTGTGTGACTTTCCATATTATGATACAGAATACATTACAAGATAAAACTGGATTGTGATCAAATCAGTGTAGTTTCCAGTCTGGATTAAACTTAATATTGTGAAGACTGTTCTCAGGCAAGAATGTTTGCACTGTTGTAATTTCATGAGAATTTATATATTATAATGCTGTGCCTCAATATGATGCTATTTCATGACATAATTTGTCTGTCATTCCTGAACATTTTGAAAAAATCGCTCATTCCAGCTGTCTCAGTCTGACAGCCTGGCAAGCTTGGTTCTGTCAAAAAATGCAATTTGTCAAAGAGGACTTCAGTTTCCATGAGCAAGTTCTGAGACCTCGCTGAGCAGAGCAGCTGGGTAGCAGAAAAACTGAGCAGGTATAAAGCAGCATTTTTTTTCTAAGAAAAACTAGCAAGAGATGAAGGATACTTACCTTTAGCCCTGGGAGTGGTGCACTGTAGTAGTCTGTGTAACCAAGCCCTATGAAAACAAAGATATTAAAATTACTGGGTAAGCAGTGCTATTTCCAGGTCTTTTGTATGTGCACACATAATTAATTTCCTTTGTCTTCTTCTGCTGGATCCAGGTTTAAATTTCCAGGCTTCCACGTGTTTTCCCAAAATAGACACCAAATTCACACCACACTTTTGAGCCTAATGTGGAGCTATCTCAGAGGTCTGAAAGAAGAATTAAAACGAGGTCTTTCTACAAAGTGGTGGTAAAGGTAAATATTTTTGTTTTGTTTTGTTTTGGTTTTGGTTTTGGCGACAGACAGGGAGCTGTGAAATGATGCCAGCAGGTGTTTTGGGGATGCTCGCAGGACGCGGTGGTTCCGTGCGGCCGCTCGGGGCCGCTGCTCCTCCGCACGGGCTGCGGCAGAGCGGGCGGAGCGCCCGGCCCCATCAGCAAAGGGCTGCCAGCTCGTGGAGAGAATACTAAACGTGCTAACTTATCATCTTCAGAAACGGCAACACTGATTCCTTTTTCTTTTTTTTTCCCTCTTTCC
>NW_005054406.1:964929-984034 GCF_000277835.1 Geospiza fortis | reverse complement strand
TTAATTAAAGCTAGGTTTTGGTCTCTGGCTGAGCAGCACCATCATAATCTAAGTCTGAAACGAGCACTTTATTTCCTTGACCTGTAAAGCATCTCAGAATGAATGGGCGTTGCTGCTGTTTTGCTTACTATAATGCGAAGTCAGCTTTGGTATCCTCTTTGCAAATGGTCGTTTACTTTAAATATTTTTAATCTGAAAAAGAAAGCGAGCTGCTCTTTATAGTAAAAAGTGTGAAAGTTCTTAATTTTAAAAAATTTTATCAAATTTGAGGTGCCAGTCAAAGGTAAACCTATATTGCTTATAATAGTCCAGTGCAGAACTAGTTATAAATTCACTGAAGAAATTTATTCTGACAAGACAAACATCTTAAAAACTTCTCCCAGTTGGTTCTGAACATTCTGTGGTAAATGAGAAAAACATTATTACAGTGGAAAGTTCAAGATGAGAAAAAGCATTCCTTCTTGCATGATTTCCCAGAAGGTTGTTTGCTTCTTCTCAAAGTTCAGTTAATACCACAAATGTGCATCACCTGGCAAAACAAACACATCAACCCTAAGAGAGCCACTCCATAGCTCTCAGTATGTATTTATGTTGGCACCATAGGACTGTGCAGCTGCCTGCAAAGTCACACCTGTGCTGCAGAACAGGAGAGTGAGGGCAGAGGGCAGAGGCAGGGCAGTGTCAGCTTCACCAGAAGAGAGCAGAGTCCTTCTGCATCAGCCCCACAACCTGCATGTTCCGAACAGAGGAGACAGGAGGGCTGGGTTCAAGGCAAATACTGCAGATATGTAAGGACTAGGGGAGCCAAGGTTAAGCTGTTGTTCACATAATTTTTGTGGGTTCCTATTAGCAGCCACCATGTACAGTAGGGGCCCTGTCAATAACAATGACATCCTTTGCCCTGTTCAGCCCAGTCCAACAAATGAGCACTGGAAAGCACTGTTCACAAATCAGCATAATGGGGCCTAGAAATACTGATAAGTTATCAGGAGCAGCCTAAGGAAACATGGACAAGGTTATCAAATCTAAGAATACCAATGTGGAGGTGGACAGAGTACAGGTAACAGCTACCTGAGTACAATAAAATGCAGTTGGAAGTGGGTCTTTGAAGTACCAAGCCTTACATTAGAGTCAAGGTTTTGAATTAATTATGTGGCACATAGAGATACATGTCATATATATGTAACACATCTATTATATACTATATATATATATATGAGGGTTCTGCATGCAATCATAAACTTTTTGAAAGGTGTTGATATGTGTGAGTATGGGATGACTGCTAGCTAGGTGATTAGAGGACTTACAAGATCCCTACTTCCAGGATAACTGGCTTTTTTAGAGATTTGTGTGAGATTTTTGTTGGCATGTTTTGTATTAGTGAAAAATACTGTGAATCAAATTTTTTCTCAAGTCACTTGGGCAGAGGAGGAAATCACTAAATCTGGGGTTATTGTGTGGTTTACATGAAGAAATGCATCTCCTGGTCTTTCAGTCTAAGAGTTGTTTTCTGCTCCAAGGTCACAGACATAGAGTGCCAAAACCAGAAGTGAAATAGATGATGGTGTAGGAGATATACAGATCATTCAAAAGGTGTGTGGATGTGGCACTTGACAGTACACTTTAGTGGTGAACACAGTGCTGCTGGCTTAATGGTTGGACTCAACCATATATGTCCTTTCCAATCTTAGTGATTCTATGATTGTTTGTGAGACAGAAAAGTTTGATGTCTTGCTTTGCTGCTCTGCTTTTCACTCATTGGTTTAACCTCTGTGGTATAACCTCTGTTTTAGTCTGGAAACTATGTCATCCTGTACTGCCCCTTCAGGCTGCAAGCATTTTTTCCTGGTGCATGTAGGTTTTGCTCAAAGTATCATTTGTTTCATCCTTGTACACTGACTGGCCATCCACTGTTTCTCTCTGTGCTTTTCCAGTGGTGTAAACACATACCAAAATGTCCAAGTGGCTGCATGTCTGCAGTCAGAAGGCTCACTGTTCCAATGAGCACCAGAGATACATATCTGCTCCTTTTATTTTGTAGTATATTCATAACTCATACTCTCCATGTGCTCCATTGAGTGTTTACCCTGGAGTATTTGCATGCCTATTTGGTAAGCCAGTATTTGCAGAGGAAACCTTATTTTCCTCCAAGTTATCAAAATAGTATTAAATTTATGTCCCATGCCTCACGTCCTAGATGCAGTTTTCTTCTAGAAAAGAGGCCTCCAGTCCTTCAGTACTCTCTTCCTTCCTGATACTGTATTGAATTATTTAGTTACATCTCAACAACGTCTTTGGAAAGACTGATTAATAAAGAAATCAAGTTGTTTCTTTTTGGTGGAAAAATCATATGCCTATATGCCTATAAATCAACCTGTGCTTAAAAGCTATGCTTGAAATCTAAGCTGCATTGTAAAGGTAATGATATGTCAAAATAGTTCAGAAGTAGCTGTGAATTTTGCTGGATGTTGCAGCAAGAGTTAGAGAGGGATGATGGCTGCATAAGGGATGCCCTGATATATGGGCCTTGGGAATCCAGCATGTTCTGTGCCTTCAGGGCCTCTCTTTTTAAGTCAGGCAACCACTGGAAGGGAAGGATGGGGAATAATTTGAGCAAAGTAACTGCTGCCTCATTAGTTCTCATATTACCAGCGCTGCATAGCAGCCTGCATGATTACGAGTGCAAATCAGCCAAACCTGTCGCCAGCAGAATTAGTGAAGGAGGCTGGTCAGTAGTTTGTAACTTATCAGTTTGTGACCTTCCTGGGGTTAGGGGCACTGGCCTTACTGCTGCTGAAGGAACAAAAAAGCTTGTGATGCCTTTCAAGTGCTCCTTAACTTGTCAGATGCAAGGGACTGCTTATTCCTTGCTGCTTCTGCCCAGTTCTGAGACACTGCCACCCCTTATGTGGTGCAGCGCTGCTACTTGAGCCAGGCTGGACCTTAAGGTCTGTGTCTCATATCATAGTGGAAGTAAAAATGAAAATGTGCGCTTTGAGATAGAGCTTATAATTTCATAGTCTGTTTTTAATTGGCCAGATCCTGGAAAATCAGTGGATTGTGTTGTGAAAGGACTTTGGGGCTCCCAATGAGAATTGCTGCATCATATTTAAAGTGATACTGAGCAGAATTCACACCACAAATTATCACTGACATCAATACAAATGACACAGTGAGTTATGGGATTCTCTATAAAACTTAACTTTTCTCTGGATTAGTCCCAGGAATAGTTTTTCCCAATCAAGTCTTGAGCAAAAGCTGAATTACAAATTCTGAATCAAAAACTCATGGGTATATCTGTTTCTCCTTCCTACAGTGATTCAAGTGTAGAGGTTCAAGCAGTTTCAGGGAATGGTCTTACAAAGACTAACTCAGGGCAGTCAGTACTTTCTAGCACTCATCCCTTCTTGTGGTGTTTTGTTTTGTTTTGTTTTAATAACAAATGACATTCAAAAGTACCTTATGGTATGATGACCATAATCAGAAAGAATTTTTCCACGAAACATGATCTTAATTACTGAAATACCACATGCAGGATCTTGATAGTTCATAAAAAGCAAAGTAACAGAAGTGTTAGAGCTAATGCAATGATGTGATACCAATGTGCACACTTCCTGCTCCTGTTCACAGTTATTTAGTGTTTCACTGCTGTAACACAAGTCTGAACTAGTATTAAAAGTAAGCTTTAAGTACCAATACTTGTCCATTAATTTGTCTGATTGTCAGCATACACTGTTTTCTATTATTCAGTCTGTCAAAACTATTCTTGTTAGAAGATTGCTGATAAAGAGCAGGAAATATAAATCTGGAAGACTGCCAAGAAAAGCAAAACTATCAAGGATAAAAGGAATAAAGAGATTTTGACTTTTTAAAAATTGCTTTTAATTTTTTCAAATATTAATTTTTATTACTGATTGATTTAGTATAAGTACAAGATGTTGAAAAAATCAATTTTTGGTCCTCAGTAGAAAGGATACTTCTGTCTTAGAACCAGCATGATGGCCCTGATTTTTCTGACCTGTGTTTACTCAAGCTCATGAGGGAATTATTATGTACTAATCAAAAGCATCAAAGGCAGGACTCATTGTTAAATTCATCAAAAAGTGATTCTATAGAGGATTACAAACTCTTGTATCCTGGCTTTTCTATTTTAAGGTAATTTTTCAGTTTCTTTTCTAGTTGCATTTTTCTTTGAAGCATTGGAGCTGATACTCTAAGAAACAATGGTGTTCCTCCTTAGTGTTGATTGAATCACCATGACAAACATCTGAAGCTACAAATATGAGAATCCCAGTGTTTATACAGCAGATGCTTAGAGGGCAAGGTGCTCAGGCCAGTTTTGGGCATAAGGGTTAAACTTCACTGCAATAGCGCTGTGCACTGTCATGGTTGGGTATTCTTAAATGTGGGCTGTTAAATCCAGGCTCTGTTCTTCATTACTTTGTGTGTCTTGTTGAAGCACAGTCTGAGGAAGCCTTTACTGCAATACACTGTTGGTGAAGGCTACTCTCAAAGAAAAGGAAGTTGGAAAAACATCTGAAAAAAGAGCTCCCTGTCAGGTAGTGCACCAGGCTAGCTGGAGTCAGCTGAAAAAGGCATCCAGCCGCAGCCCCTTGTATCAGCTGAGGAGTGGCACAGAAAAGCAGAGGAGTGCATTAAAGAATGATTTCCTGAAATAAATGTAGAGAAAGTGAGTGATGCCATCTTCTATATAAGCACTGTATAGTTTAAGTGAAGCTGAATCAGTGATGTTTTCTGCTGGAGAAGAAAAGAATAACCTGGACACAGATGAGACCTTTGACTGCAATCACAATAAGTACTTGTGGTTTCTGGCCCTGGGGCCACAACAACTGCATCTGGTGTCTGGCAATGATGCTGTGAGAGCACTTAGGCAGTTGCCCTCCATGCAATGCTCAATCTAATGGCCACTCACATAGAGGAACATTACAAGTGCCTGTACGCCTCCACATTCAAAAAATGGACAGGAAACATTCATTTTATGTTTGCTGTTAAGTTTAATGATTTGTGAAATCAACAGACACAAAAATCACCCCCTTTTGCCAGGTATCAAGTTGAAATTATTTCTTTTTATATCCGTTGCTTGCCCTTTTATCTGCTCCATTTGAGACTTTTCAGAAATGCACTTGGGTGTAATACCCTAAAACTCTTAAAGGAAATTGCTTTATCCACTGCTTAAGGCAGGGCTGGAGAGCTGTTTTTGATCTACAAATACTATAAAGTGACAAAATGAAGACTTAGCAGGGAATGCAATGAAGCTTTACAGAGATCACGTTGGCAGCTGTTCAGCTTTAGGTTAATGCATATTAGAGGATGGGCTGCAATTGGTCAGCTGAGTCCTTTTTTGAATGTAAATACAGACCAGCAAAGCTCAGAACTGGTCAAACTGTTCCATAGTTTTCCTCAGGGTTTTGGAGTATTGAGAGCTTTGGTGTTGATTATTGTAAAGTAAGCATAATAACAGAAACTCATTGCAAGAGTATTTTGACCTAGCCTTAAGTTAACATGCAAAAAGGGTTTTCCTTTGCATGGGTTGTTATGGAAATATTTACTATATAATAACACATGTTTGCTATATACTTGCACACATTTTCATACATAGATTTCAGGTAGTTAAGGACTGAAATCCTCTTTCAGCAATGGATCAGTGAAACAAGATTAAATATTTTGTCAAGGTTAGTTAGTCAGCCAGAACTAGACAGGACAGCCATTCCTACCGTTAAGTTGGGGTATCCAGAGGGTCCTGTGGACCACTTTGTGAGCTGTGTTAATATGTGACAGGCTCAAGGTGCTGTTTTGTCAGTGGAGTTATTCAGGTAGTCTTATGTGTAATATCAAATGCAAATTTTGTGTCCAGGTAGTCTTAAAACGACTCATTAGAATCTGTTTTTACAGTACCTATAAATCAACCAGTCTTCCTTGCCAGCATCTCTCCTGAAGCTCCTGGTATTTCCTATACAAAATTAACTGAATATCCCCTTCCTCCACTAAATTAACTTCCTCGCTAAAGCACAGGCTGAATAAAATCCTGTCTTCTCAGAAAGCGTTACACAGAATTAAACATCAGCATAAATGAATGAAATGTCAGCTAAGTGATTCCTGAGGGATATGCCACACATTCTTAGTAAATTTTAAGCTTTCTATTAAAAAAAACCCAAGAAACAGTTCTCTTTTTTCTTTGCTTTTGAGTAATTTTTCATTTACTAGTCCTTAGCAAAACAGAAAAGTCTCATGGATTTCAAACAATTTGCAATGGATTTCAACAGACGGATATGGGTTTACTGTTATGCCCAGCTGCTCTGAAACTCCATGACTATATGCATCCTGGTAAATAAAATAAACAACATTTTGGCTCTCAGGGTAACCAGCTGGCACAACTTGTATCCTGATACCTAAACTTTCTTCCCACACAAAGCAGGACATCTGAATATCTTGTTGGCCTATTTTGTGCTCAAATCTATGTCTAGGTGTTATCTGGGAGTGTGAAAGTTCATTATTTGCTCCTATAAGTGAGCCAGCTGCAGCTGAACTTGTGCTCTGGCCCTGTTTAGTGGGCTGTTACAGCTCTAGCATATGTGTACTTAAACACAACAAGTGTTAGGTTCACACTTTTTCAACCTGTCAGAAGATTTGTTGAACTATGTTCAGTTGGAGGAGCTAGGAATGTCATACTGGCCTTTCGCTTGAGGAGAGTTATTATCTCAGGAGATGCTAAGGATTTTCAGAACATTGATCCTTCTGTTATTAGCTTAGGACTATTGTAAAAAATAAAGTAGCAAACATTTTGATTATTCCTGTTTCAGCTGAATCTTGGGATACAATTTTTCTAATTCTTTTTGTCATCTGATTGGACTCGATATTTTATATTTGATTTGACTCCAGATACATATTTTCTTTTCTCTAACTGTATTCCTTTAGTCCTTATCATATTTTCTTTGTCCTATTGTGGTGGGTTGACCTTGGATGAATTCTAGGCACTCACCAAAGCCACTCTATAACTCCCCTCCTCAGCTGGCCAAGGGACAGAATATGTAATGAAAGGGTTGAAACGGGAGCAGGGAGAGATCACTCCACAATTGTAATCATGGGCAAAACAGTCTCCACTTGGGGAAATTGACTTAATTTATTGCCAATCAAATCAGGATAGGAGACTCAGTAGGATAATGAGAAATAAAACTTAATCTTAAAAAAACCTTCCCCTTCCCCTTCCCTTCTTTCCCATCTCAGCTTTATTCTTGCTTTTACCTGCCTCTTGCCTCTCAGCACCTCAGGGGAATGGGGACTGCTCTCAGTTCATCACGTGTTGTCTGTGCCCCATGGGGTCACAAGTTCTGCCAGCAAACTGCTCCAGCATGGGCTTCTGTCTCCACAGGGACACAGGTTCTGCCAGGAGTGGGCTTCCCATGGGGTGTAGCCTCCTTTGGGCACCCACCTGCTCTGACATGGATTCCTTCTTGGGCTGCAGGTGGATCTCTGCTCCTCCATGGGCCTCCATGGGCTGCAGGGGCACAGCTGCCTCACCAAGGGCTTCACTGTAGGCTGCAGGGCAATCTCTGCTCTGATGCCTGAAGCACCTCCTGCTTCTTCTTCTTCTTCCCTGACCTTGGTGTTTGCAGAGCTGATCCCTTCACGCACTGTCACTTTTCTCTCTGGATGCTGTTGTGCATTTTTTTTTCCTTCTTCTTAACTGTATTACCCCAGAGGTGCTACTTGCTGCTGGTGGGCTCAGCTTTGTCCTGTGGTAGGTCCACCTTGGAGCTGGCTGGGCATTGGCTCTGTTGGACATGGGGAAAGTTTCTGGGAGGTTCTCATAGCAGCCACCCTTGTAGCTGTCCTGCTACCAAAGCCTGGACACCAATACACCTATCTTAAATTCTACAATTTTCTACTGTTTATTCTTCAAATGCTTGAATGCAATTAACTTTCATGTCAAAATGAATCTAATATTTCACTGTGGTATTACCTGTTAAAATAAAGGCTTCATGAAAAATAATTATCAGAGGTTTTGGCTTCTAGAAACCATAGCCGAAGTTATAGTAGCTTATTTTTCTTTACTCTTTTGCCTGACCATATAATTTCCATTCATTACTAGTATCATAAATGTAATGTCAACACTACTTAGATAATGTTCATACATTATACAAAGTTCTCTGTTAGTTTAAAAACACTGTTAGTAAAGACTCTTAAAAGTAGCTCATGTGCAGAACATCATTCAGGCATATTTGTTTCAGAAAGAATACTGACATTTCTCCTCACAGTATGTAACTTGACCTTGTCCAAATTAATTTTTGAGAGACTTAAAGCAAACAGATCTCTTTCAATATTTTTGCTATTTTTTTTGCTAGTCATATAATTAGTGCAGGGAAATGAAAAAATGCCTTTTGAATGGTGAAAAATGCTTTTTTTTCAGTGATGAAAAAGACAAACCCCTTTTTCACACAGCAAAAGTAATCTTGTATTTTGCATTAGGATTACAATCCAGGATTAAAGAAAAATATTACAAATATCTAAACTAATCAAGAGCTAGAACTGGGACATTCAATGTTTGAGATTTATCTTTTCAAGAGTTCACAGTCTTTTCTTACCGTAACCACGGTAACAGAGATGGAAATTGTCACTGGTCCTGCAGTGTCAGCCTCAAAAATTCCCCAGACAAAGCCAGGCAGTATATTTATTTGGGCTTAATGACCAAAGCACTAATGTGATTTCAGTAGATACTTTAGTAGGATGAGCTGTCTAGTTGTCATTTCTTGCATGTCTTTTTGATGTAATAAATACTTTGGTATGCAACACATAAATTCAGGGCAGATTAAGGTAGTGCATTCTTTCATAGAATCATAGTAAAATTAAGGTTGGAAAAGACCTCTGAAGTCATTGGGTACAATCATTAACCTAACACTACCAGGTCCAGCACTAAGCCATGTCCCTAAACATCACACCTTCTTCAATGATAATAGGAAGTTAGATTCTCTTACAGCAGATCACTTCATCATGTTGACTGTCATGTTGACCTCCATGGGACTTCCAGTGCCACTGAACATCCTTGGAATGTGGAATATTTAGAAGGTATAACAAGTGGAACTGTTAATGGGATTTAATCTCATGGCACTGTTCATGAAGCAGCAGCAGGGTTTGATAGCATAATGCCCTGTTGGGAGGGGAAAAAAAGTGAATAGACCTACCAGGAGAAAAGGGAGACAAAGTGGGAGAGTGATGTGGAAGGGAACAGTGCTGGGATCACAGATGATGACCCTCACACTGGGGCAGGAACCCCCATGAAGGGATGGAGAGTCCTGCACCAGGGCAGAGAAGCAGTAAGAGCCAAGGAGCAGTGGAAGAAAAACAGCAAGAAGCAAAGGGGAGACAAAATTGGCACTGACCTGGAGCTCCTGTGCCACCCAACATCTCACTGAAGGGTTTGGCAAAGCATAGGAAAGTGAGACTGGGAAAGTGGGAAGAGAGATATTGGGCTTGAGTCTGAAGAAAGGGGAGGCAAAGTGTTGACTTAGTTGTTTTCTTTCTATTTTTTTTTTCAATACCAGCATCAGTAATTAGAACTTTATGTTAAAAATTGTCAGTTACTTAAGTGAAATTCCCTGAATCAGGAGTCTTCTGCCTGCAACACACAGTTCTATGTGCTATATCATGCTGTGCAGTAGCTGATTACGGTCACTAATGGAATATATGTATTTATTTATATGGAGGAAGAAGAATGAACTGAAGAAGTTTTATTCTACAAGAGATAGTGCCATATTATGAATGAGTGCACACTGCTAGAATCAGTGGGCAAAGATGGCTGGAAGTGGTGCCTCCAAGAGCTGATAACAAATTTTTTTTAAGTCCAGAGGGCTGGTGCCAGTGGTTTATTGTGGTTCTGCTTGTATTATATTCTACTTCTAGCCAATGTCAACATGCCTTATTTTATGTCATCTGCTGTTATATTTTATTCTAGTTCTCTCTTGAACATTTGATCACCATCCTGTAGAAGAATTAACTGTATTGTTGGGCTGCAGCATTGACTATTGTTCCATATGGAATATTAGCTACAAGTACTGCTGTTGCAGTAAGGTGGTTGCAGGAGGTTGGAATCCCTTCTGGATGTTATATGTCCAGCTGATCTCCTTGTGTTTGATATCGTGCTCAAGAAAATGTTCTTGGCTGTACGACAGTCATAGTCAGAGTCCTGTCCTTGTTCTGCAACCTCACCTTACCCTGGATACACCTGGACAGTGGGTCACATTGCCCAGCTAAATGTACTGCCTGGGAGAGAGGGCTGTGGAGCAAAAAAGAGATTGTTTTCATAATTGTATGGGAGAGAGACGCTGGAATCACATGCATATGGAAGCCACTTCCAGCAAAACTGGATTGTAGGAGACATTATTGGCTTTATTATCATGTTCACTGCATGAGATTTGGCAGTGTGAATCCAGATGACTGTGAGACAAATGAGAGAATAAAGCATGTGAGAACTGATGAGTTTACAGGAATGTGACCACACAGGTCTGTCTTCTTGAAATATAGCATTTTTAATGATGAATGTGATGATATTTGGAAAAATAAATCCCAGTAAACTGCAAATAAATTTTTTCTGTATTTTATTTATTTCTTCCATCCCTCTCTTCTTCCTTTTCCCACTAATTTAAAGGGAAATGGTTTGTAAAAGAGGGTAAGTACTGTTACGTAAGACATTATTAATAAATATCTCTTTTATAGAACCATTTTTACTCAGAGTTATTATATGTTCATTTATCACAGACGGAATGGTTGGAACTTTATGGGTTTGTGTACAGTTACTAAGGTTTTAGAAAATAAGGGAAAATCCCCAAGAAGTCTCCCTCCTGACTAAAGCAACTTTAGTTGACTGTGGGGGCTGTTTCTTGTGAAAGCTGCACCTGTACCATATTCTCAGGAATATATTCTCAGTTTTCTCATGGAAGGAGGCAGGGGAACCTTGGATGCTGGCAGGTTTCCCAGTGTACTTGCAGAGGTAGTCTGGGAGGGAGAATGGCAATCTGCTCAGCAGGGATGTAGGAGGTGTTTATAATCAGAAGCAACACTTTCAGACTCCAGTGGCAGAGGAACATATTTAGGGAAGGGAAATTCAAAAGGCAGCTGTTCCATGGATTGCAAATGCCTCAGTTTTGTGGCTGTGCAGTGCACGACTGAAGGTGTTACTGCCTGGGGGAGAATGGGGAAAGACAGGCAGCTTATGCAAATAGCTTTATATATTACAGCTCTGCAGAGTTGATTCCTGTTTGGGTGTCCTGCTGACTTGAGATGGGGACAGTTCATTGACTTCTTAGTTTACCTAGGTCTTGTAAGGCAGGCTTTGAAATCCCCTGCTACTTTGCATCCAGTGACTTCCCCAGTAATTTATGTTCAGCCTTCAAAGGAAATAGATTAAGTAGATAGATAGATAGATAGATAGATAGATAGATAGATAGATAGATAGATAGAAACATACATACATACTTACATGTGTAATTTCCCAAGAATCTGTCCATTAACCTCTGGGGACAGACGCAATGTCTGTGGGAGCTAGAATCTGATTCTCTTTTACCTTGCTCAGAGCCTAAGCAGCTAGAGGATGCCTGTGTCTTAATTCAATTATTTAAGAGAGCAACCACAAATCAATTTTTCTGTGAACACTCATGCCCTTTAGACAGGTGGCACCAGGAGCTCTATAAAAATTATCTGAGGATGACACAGAATTGCTGCTAAGGCGGATGGCAGTGGCAGGGCCCTGCAGCCCATTTCCAGGTGGATCACATCAGAATGAGATCAAAGACTAGAAAAACTAGAAAGACTAGAAAAACTTGAGAGCTCTACTCTGTGTACGCTATAGATCTATTTGGTTTCCCATCTGTACAGTGGAGATGGTGGTCCCTCCCTGGGGCACAGGGAGATGAGGAGAAATGCATTAAATTCAGAGCTGCTCAGATAGAACAGTAATAGGGGGAGAAATGGAGTTTTGGAACTACACATTTTTATTGCATTATGCTGTTCAGGGCAAGGGCTGTCTCCATGTCTCCAAAAATGCCTAGCATATTTTAAGAAGCATAGATAATAAGTAATAAAATGAATTAAAACTTAAGGATATATAAGAGGAGTGTAGAATAGAGCAAGGAGATGGTGGAAAATGAAGAGAGCCTGCTTACTGTCAGCTTTGATATATTCCAATTTAAATATGGTACATTTCCCTGGGCTTTCCTTTGGCTTTAAAATATAGGTTAGTCTCCAGCTGCTCTATACAGAAATTGAAATCCACTCAGCAAATGAATACCTCTCCCTACTCTCCCAAGCCAAGAAGAAAAGCTTCAAACATCTACATGGGTACAGAGAAAAATGGAAATGGGAATGTTTTAATCACAAGGGTATTATGGACATAAATTCATTCATTCATTTAAGTGAGAAAGTATCACAGAAGAACACATTTCTTATACAGTTTGTAGAAAGTAACATCTCAAATCTTTAAGAACTCTGAATATAAAAATTGAATATTTCTGTGAAAAATTTTCCCAAAGAACATGGGTATACTATTTCTGAAGGACAAATTGACATTTACTACCTTAATCAGGTTAGCACACAAGTGGTAAAGCAAACAGCAGCATAAAATTGTAATACTAATCTTTCTGGTCTCCAGTCTCCTATAAAAGCACAGGAAATATGTTGCTGTGTTAATGGTTTTGAAGTGCCAGCAGATATTCACATGGAGACAGAAAGGGAGAACTCTACTAACTGTCATTTTTATTGCAGGTGGAAACAATATCTCCATACAGGAAAAAAATCAGGATCCAAATATATAATTAAAGTTACAGATATAACAGAGAGATAACCTGATTTTAGTAGCCTCAGCAGGATTTGCTGCTCCCTACCCATATGAAATTAAATCCAGCTTGCAAGAAGAAAGTGTTCACCCAGAAGCACTTAAATTTTTCTATTGTTTTTGCTAGTTAGAACTTATGTGTGTAATACCTGTGCAGCATATGCAGAAGGCATTTATTTTGGTTTATACTGTTATTATATACACATTACTAGAACTTTAGCTTGGTTCAGTGCCAGAAGGGTGAGTTTTAGTGTTCAAGTAAGGACTAAGTGCTCATGTTAAGTATTCCTGAGACGTGTTAAAATGTATCCTCTCATATTACTGACAGCGTGGATCAGGAAGTGCTCTAAGTACTGAGTTAAGGCTGTACAGGGAGCACTTGGGGCAATAAATAAAAGTGCCACCCATTTAATATGGTAGTCATATAATGGATGTCATGGTTAACTCACAATATGTGCTCAGGGTACCTTTCTATTTGAATACTGCCTATGCTCTGTTTCCTGCATCTAGAAAAATGCTTAGGTCCCAGATGACAAAATACAAAGTTATGTAAACTTATCTCTGATGTAAATTAGATATTTTGATTTACGCAGATGTTTTGAGATGGAAATGTCTTCTTGTGACAGAGATTAAAGTGTGCTCTTAACAGAACATCATTCCAAAACAAATACTCTTCCTTGGGGATATTTCCTGATCAAATAGCTTAGAAATGACTTAATATTTTTTATGTTGAATACTTTTTCACTGTTAAGATTGAAAGAAAAGCATCAGATCATGGAAATGGCAGCATTTTAATGAAAAATGTTTTAGTCTGAAAGTTGCAGAAGAGTTTGTCATCATTACTATCAATGAAGCAGAAACATTAATGTGCTTTCTTTTGGAAATAAATGTCACATACAACATTACTGTTTAGAATATACACTTCTCGAAAGTCCATATTTATCAATTTCCCTAGAAATTTTGCAGTTTTCCAAAAAGCACTGTGGGTATTTAAAAAATCCCTACTGATACCACATTAACTTCTGTCTGGAAACTGCATCTTATTGCAAAAGCCTGAGTTTACATAATTTCTTCCTTCTGATGATGTCAACTTAAGAAAAAAGTCACTATCCTGAACACTCATCCCATTTTATAACACATGGGTCTCACTGGTTACTGATTGAGTGCTCATCTGATGGGTGCTAATAGACACATTTGGTTGTTTCAGTTGTGAATGCCAGCAAAGGGAGCAGTTGAATGATGAAACTGAGGGTGGTGTGTAGCTATATATCACAGGTCTGCCTCAGCAGTGCCTAAGAACTGCTGTCATTGCCCTTTCATATATTTTAAGAGGTGACCAAGGGGTTAGAACAATAAACTCTTACCACCAATGACAAGATGAAGTAGTTACTCAAAGCACAAGTTCTTTGTGTCTCTGTCTCCCTCACCGCCTCTCCTCCCATTTCTCCATTCCCTGTGGCCATGTCATATTACATACAAACATAGTCATTAGCAAGCTATCTTCAGAGTGAGAAGAAACAACAGAAGTGAGAGGGGAATGGACAGGTGGTGTGTGAAAGCATGTGTGCTCAAGCCATTCATTATCTTGACTGCAGTATTAATTTGTAAATGTTAAATAACAGCCCCATCCTGCAGTATTTCCACAGACTGCTGGTACTGTCAAATGCTGATCAGCATTTAAAAGAACTCCCTGCCATCAGAGGCTCCAAATGCTGCACGTGTCTCTTAACCCCTTAGAGTCTCTTTACCTTACTCTTCTGTCTCACAAGTGTCCTAAAATGAAAGTGTTGGTCCTGTATTCCCAGCCTGGCTGTGTTGGCTCTACCACTACCTGACTAAAAGGGATGGAAAGAACTTATGCTGGGCTTCATTTTGACTGGATCAGCTCCTCCAAGCAGCTGACTTGATCGATTTTGATAAGAGGAAGTGTTTGATAAAGTGTGCTTGTGATCAAGGGGGAAAGCAGAGCAGCAGCATTTTTGATCTGGGGGGATTTAAGCTGAACTGTATCTGTGAATGTACAACACCAGAGCTGAAGGTTTTACGCCAGCGGGCAGCTCAACCCCATGCAGCCGCTTGCTCACTTGTCTGCTCCCAGTGGATGGGGAGGAGAATCAGAAGGATAAAAGAGACAACTTCTGGGTTGACATTAAAAAAAAATTAATAGGCAAAGCAAAAACGACTCACACAAGCAGTGCAAAACCAAGGAATTAATTCACCACTTTCCATGGGCAGGTAAGTTCAGCCATTCCCTGTAAACTGGGGTTCCATTACATGTACTGATGGCTCAGAAAGAAAGAACACCACAACTTGGAACGTGTCCACTCTTCCTTCTTCTCCACCCTGCCTTTGTATCCTGGACATGACAACATATAGAATGGGATATCTCTTTGATCACTCAGGGTCAGTTGTCCTGGCTCTGTCCACACTAAACAAGGCAGATATTCAAGAGGCAAATTTTGGTTCTATATTGTTATGTCTCTCTAAACAAGAAAACAAATTTTTTTTGTGCAGCATATACAGAAGGCATTTATTTTGGTTTATACTGTTATTATATACACATTACTAGAGCTTTAACTTAGTTCAGTGCCAGAAAGTGTGAGTTTTAGCAAGAAAATAAATTTTCATCTTTCACCTTGTTTTGTGAACAGTGTATTCTGCTTATAAGGGTTTCAGGTCTTGCTTAAAAGCTCAGGTGGGATATTTATGAAGCAACTCTAACTCACCGAGTCATCTCTAGGAACAGATTTGTAATTCAATGTTCAGACTTTCTTTCAAAGGTGCTCAACAGGAAGCATGTAAAACAGAATGACCTGCTAGGTCATTTGACAGTTGCCTCAGCTCAGGGGTGAAAACCAGGCCAGAGCAGCCCCAAGAACTGGGGCTATATGAGCTCTCTGTATAAACATAGGACCAGCTAAATCCTCCAGCATTATCTTATCTCTTTGGGAGCAGTGTGATTGCTTTCCAGGGTGCAGTCCATGTGGTCCCAGGCATCCATATAATGCCTAATTGGATGAAAGATGTATTCTTTTCCACCACAGTATTCAGTGCATGATTGGCTTTGTTGTAAACCAACTACAGGGTAAAACACACAGCGCAGTTAACTTTTACATACCCCACCAGGTTTCATGAACAGTGCTTTGCTTCTGATTTTTTTTTGTAATTCCACCAGCTTCATATCAGGTGAAAGAAACAATTCAATATTATTGCTTCTTTCACCTAATATGTTTCTTTCACCTGTACAGTAGAAAAGTTGTAATAAAGGCCAGTGATAGATTTTAGAGCAATACAATGCAGGATTTATGAGCACGTGATTTATACGGCTTTATCACATTTGAGGTAGTAATTATGTTTGCCAATGCATTTCTCAGGCTAAAACTATTTTTTATTTTAAATTTCATTTTAAAACAAATGTTATCATAAGTGGCAAAAAATAAAAAGAGAAAGACTTATCATGATAATCTAATCTAACATAAAATGCAAACCTACCCTATGAGAATGTTGCTGATGATCTGACACACAAAGTCACCTTATCATTTGACAAGGTTGACAGATATAGAAAGTTAGTCTTTCTTTAGATATCAGGAGCAAAAATATCTTTGTTATTGTGTTTCTAGGATTTTTAAGGAAACTATTAATGCAAGATAAATATTTCTTTCTCATGTCCTTTTTTATAAGGATTTGTCTGTCAGGAAATGGAGAAAAAATGAAGAGAAAATTTGGCAACCATACACCTCCTGTCTGGATCCCATTTTTATAGCTATTCTGCCAGCATAATCTCAATCATGAAGTGTTTACATGTATATTTAAAGGTTTGAGGATGTGTAACATTTATATGTGTCTGATATTAAGTTGTGCAGCCACACAAAGGATGAAGAAGCATCAGACAAGCCAACTTTGATCTAGCACAAGGCAGATAATCTTTTAAAACTGATGCACACATTTGTTACAGAGGGATCTTTGGGTTTTAGACAGGCCTTCAGGTCTGGCATTGGAGAGTTGCTGAGGTTGAAATATTCAGAAAGGAAGAGGAACATTTTGAGATGCCTAAGTATAGCGTGCTACTACCTGAGAACTCTTCAATAAGGGAAAATTATGTTAGTTTATAACTTGTTTTGAAATAAAATTACTTTTTAAAAGAAAGGTGCATAATGGAAGATTCGTAAAAGCTGCATCTAAAGTTGTTTTGCTCAGAACAAAATTTCAAAGCCTACAAATCCCAAGCTCCAAGGCATATGGCCAGTTGGAATTTCAGTACCATACAGGTGTTGGATTTGCTGCTATGTCACGAGAAACTCTATTGCCTCAGGAAAGACTGCAACTGACAGGTGCTGTGAGGTCGAAATTACCAACCTAATTACCTGTGCAACATGTCCTCGCAGAGACCACCCAGCTGGGAGGGAGTGAAGTGCACCTCTGTAACTCTGGCAGCTCTGCTCTCAGTATGTTATGGGATTCCCATGTCTTGGGGTTGGAGATTTAGAAATTAGGACTGCAAGTAAAGGCTCCCCCAGCCTCCTTCTTCCATTGATCCTTTTATTCCTTAATGGCCACCCACTTCAAGGTGTTTGAGATTCTTCTTTGTATTTCTTATGGAGAAATAATGTCTACATTTCTATCACTTCAAATATTCTTTAGCTATTATACTCCAGATACTGATGGTAGGAATCAACATACAGCATTCAGTCAGTTCTAACTTTAGTATTTTGGCCATGAAAACTTTACGAAACTTTTATATTTATGCTATTCTTTTCCCTTCTCTTCCTTCTTCTAGTGAAATTAAAAGGTAACAGAAAGATACCTGAAAATAAAGCTTCCCAGAGAAGAAAGTAAAAAGACATCAGAGCTGATATATTATAATGAAAGGCTTTCAAATAAACATGAAGTAACATTCTGAACTGACAGGTGAAAATTACTTTCTGTTTTGAATTTTCAGAGTGGGAATATTACCAAAGTATGTGTTTGGGGAGTTCGAATTTAGCTAGTCAAAATCTTCTGTCAAGATTATTTTTCTGAGGAAAAGAAAAATTCTAATCACTAGTGCTCATTTTGCTTGTAAAATTCTTGCTGCTCTACTTGCCAGCTCCATTAGGAGCTCAGGGCTGGTCTGGGATGCTTGTATGTTACCAACAGCAATGAAATTGCCCCAGGTACAGTGGAATCCATCTCACCCTTCTGTATCTTTGGGGGTTTAAAATGCTTACAGGAATCTAATTTTAACAAGTAAAAAGCTGTGAGAAATCTCATCTTTTGTGATACACCACTGAGAATGCAGTAGAAGCTGTTCCTGGGGATCTATAGCAAGTCTTGGGTGGCAGCTGTGGGAATTCTCAGGGGCAGGGTAGAAGGAGGTGGTGAGGAGGTTCCAAATCTTGGGAAGATCCAAAGGATACTTTAGGAGGTTCCTGAGGGCATGATACTTTTCTGTTTGTGTATTTTCGAGAGAAGCTGATACCAGGTTTCACAGCAAGGCTGGAATTAGTTATTTCATTTGTTACTGTGTTAGCTCATTGGCTCCATGTTGTACAACCACACTAAATTCTAAAGTTGATATGTGGTTTGTATATAAGAGTTAAATTTACAGTTTTTCTCCAGATTATTAAAAAAGACACAGAAATCGGAGACTGATGTTCAAAAATACGTCAAAAAAGATAACCACGGTTATTCCAGTATATATAAATTTTTCCTTACAGTTCCCCACCTTTTTTTGCTTGTATTAAACATAAATTTTCCTGCTAAAAATGGGCAGTGTCTTAAGTGGGGTCTTAAGAAGAAAATTCCTAAGCTTTGAGGAATGATTTCACAGTTTTGTCTGTGTTTTTTAAAACTGATGTAGTACCTAAAAATTTCTTCTGTTTCAACAGTATATTTTCTCCATAACATTTTAGGATATTTATACCTAATGTCATTACACATTGTAATTATGTAATTGCACAACTTAATTGCACATTCTCATTATTTCATCATGTACACTACAACAATTAAGTAATTAGGTCTAATAGTATAAATTAGATCTAATTGTATAAATAAATGACAATGGCATAAAAATGGCCTTAAAGAATAGAGAAGGCTTTAATCAAAATACAAGGAATGCCTTTTGTGTGCAATCAGAGGAATGTGGAACACTAGACTAATTCTATGCAATGATTACTGGGGGCTCCTACACTCCACCATTCCCATTCCCCATCCCCTTGTTCTGCCGAGGAGGAGAAGATAGAGAAAATAATGGGCAAATTTAAGCCCAGGAAGAAGGAAGGG
>NW_005054406.1:963455-964919 GCF_000277835.1 Geospiza fortis | reverse complement strand
AGTTTTTAAGATTTGGATTTATTTATCTTTAAATTTGAGTCTGTTTTTCCCCGACAGAGAGTGCTGAGTAATCCCACCCCATCCTTACCTTGACTAATTTTTTCATTGTATTTCCTTTACCCTGCCCAGCTGAGGAGGGCAGTGATGGAGCAGAGATGTTGGGCACCATGGTCAACCCACCACATTATTTTTTAGCATAGCTGTACCCATGGAATCCTTCTCATGAGCTTGTCCCAGTCTTTTAACTAAGGGCATGTTTTAAGATCCAGTACTCTTGAGTCAGGTCCTGTTTAGTGACAAGAGTGCTCATGGCCATCACATTGTACTTCTGTTAATGCAGCCTGCTAGTGAGGCCTCAATACTCTGTCCAGACTGTTGGTTTTTGCCACACAGGGCCTGGCAAATTCAAACATGTTTTGAAATTTAGAACCTGTCAGATTTTTTCCTTTCTTTTATTGACCCTTCTTGACAGGGAATAAAGGTTTTCCTGCTAAGCTGACATCTGAACTGACAGAGAAAGCCTCACCTCACAAAGCCTCTGTTGTCCCATGCAGCAGAGGCTGTATCCTGATCATGGGCTGGGTCAAGAGAGGGAAGGACATATGGGCAAGCAACAGGTGTGCAAACAAGAAGACATCATAGTAACACCGAGTCATTGCAAATTTTTTGCCAATATTTTCATGTTTTCAGAAAGACTCAACTGAACTAAACTGATTCTCTCCTAAAATAGGAAGCAACTTTTGCAACACAAATAATCTGGTTGAAAAACCCCCCACAGTTCACACTTTAAATATTTTTCCTTTCGTACTTGAATCACTTTATTTCATAAAAGTAGATTAAAAAATATTAATTGATGTATTGTGATATATTGAATTCCCTTATAAAGGGAATATATTCCCTTCTTAATCTTCAAAACTTCCTTTCATATGCTAACCAACTAAAGGAGTTGTTGCAATGGCTTTAAAAAAACCTCAGTCTCTATCAGAGAGTCACCAAAATGAATGATCTCTTTAATTTCTCGAGGGAATGTATATGTGTTTTTTGTAGCACAGCAGAGGAGGTATCCTATCCAATACAGCTTAAATTTATTTTGCTTTCTTTGTTTTCAACAGAAAATTTGCACTGGATAGGAAATTAAGAGATCAGGATTTTTTCCCTTAATAAATGCTTTCATCTATCCTTCTAGGGATTCCTAGAAAATCACAAATAACCTAGTATTTAGATTTTTTCTTTTACCTAAACATGTATATAATATTAAAAAAAATAAAAAAAGCTGAGAAGTACATTATTTTACTGTGTTATAATCATACCTGCTGTAACATTTGTTCCAATTCTTCCTTTTGTGCACTTGCAGGAATGAAAATTAGTTCTGTACCCCTCATTCCTCTGTCTGGAATAAAATGTATGCCAAATATATCACTGTTGTAAGTCCTTTGGAGACAATGGGTTTGCAAAGAGTTTGAA
>NW_005054406.1:940101-963430 GCF_000277835.1 Geospiza fortis | reverse complement strand
GAGGTTCCCTGTGCTTTTATTTAGAGCTACAGCTTTCATTAAATTTCATTACTTCTCCCTGTGGCTGTAAATAGAAGGTTTACCTTAGGAAATTTAATTTCTTTTTCTGGCAGCTTGTGTGATAAAGGTGTGGTTTCTAAATGAAGGTTTATCCTGCATGGAAGGAGATGGAATCAAGGATATATAGGAGAGAATTTCCATTTTATGCTGAAACTGATCAACACTACTGAAAGAAAAATTAAAATGATTACATATTCCACCAGAATTCCTTCACTACAAAAGGAATTATCTTCTAGAACTAGAAGAAAGCCAAGCATACAAAAATAAACTAGAGGGGCACAATGCATAAAATCAGTTATTGTGATTAAGAATGTTAAATTAGGTCTGGTTTGGGTCCCTGGTTTTCTGATAGGTACAAAAGTAAGGAAGTTATTTTTATTTCTATAAACTTGACTGATTAAATAACCTCAGGATAAATCTGTTAATGTCTGTGGTTTTGCTCTTTCGAGCTATTACCATTGCATTGTGCACTGTGAAGAATGGAGTAAGTTTTCTGTATTGACAGTGGCCTTTCTTTTGTTCTTTACTATCCTTATTTTCTTTCTTCTGTTATTGTATTTCTCATAAGTCCTGTGTGAAATTGACCCCTTCCCTAGTTGGCATCACCCTTACTTCAGAGGTGTGAAGGTTTCAGTAAAATTTTCATTAGTCTCTTATGGAAAATCCAAAACTGTGATGTCCTTAGAAGTGTGTTATACTCACCTTTGTCATTCATAGTCCTTCTTTTCTTCCACTCTACTTTTTTATCATTTTATTTTCTGCTCAGCTACAAATATCCATATTTATGAAGTACTCATCACCATGGTATCCAAGCACACTTCTGTTTATTAAAAGGATTATGTGATGTGACTGCTTGTAATAGCAGGGGATTAGACATGATGACGCAGGTTCCTTCTAGTCTCCTGTTTCTATAAATTGATACAATAAAGCATTTCCTTAAAATTAGGTACCATTTGGAAGGTCATGATACAACATTTAAAACAGCACCAGCTCTGTTGCAAAGCATATAATGAGATGTCCAAGGACTCTGCCTTCCCTCTTCCAGTTGGGCAGGTAGGAAAAGCCTGCAGGCTTGTGTTACTCGAATGCCAGCTGTGATGTCCTGGCTCAGGTAGCCCCAGAGTGGGGGAAAATGTGTCAGGACAGGGTGCATAGGTTTTCAAAGAAAGAGGGTAAATTTACATTATGTATTAGGGAGGAATTCTTTATTTAGAGGATACTGAGGGACTGGAACAGATTGCCCAGAGAAGAGTTGGATAAGGCTTTGGCAACCTGCTGTAGTGAAAGGTGTCCATGCCCATGACCTCTGAGGTCCAAGCCAAGTAATTCTATGACTCTATGATATAGACTGTGTTGGTATGACCAGCTTTATCTCTAGTATGCACAGTAGTATACATCTGGCTTAGCTGAAGGCCTCTGAAACGACTCTCAAAGGAGGGTTGATAGGCTATACATATTAATGAATTAACCTTTCTGAATTTGTTACAATTTCTGTGTTGTTTCAAAAGTCTGGAAAATCCAATACTGGATTGGTATTATAGAGTGAATTTTTTGTTTTCCAGAATGGTCGTTCACATTCTTAGGCCAGGCAACAAAAACATTTTAATTTGTATGGGATTGTGTTTACCAACCAGCCAATGACAGTTGAATTATAGTTCTGCTGATCCAAAAAATTGTTATTGCACTGAACTTAAACTAATAAATCATTATAACCATTCCAAGAGGAAGACTGTTGTAATATGAGGCTTATATTATTATATGTTTCATGCCTTTTTAAAAAACACTGATAAATTGAGAGTCAAGCAAAAATATGAGAAGAAAACAATTTTAATAAATATTGCTGCTTGCACTCTACTGAAAGTTGTTGCTTCAGTTCTAGCCTTGTGAAAGTCAGGTTCATAATATGAAGGAGTAGGGACAGATTATCATGGTGACACTTCAGCTGAACTGCTCTACATGTATTGTGTTCATCTCCTTGCATGGTGGACCAGTGAGGGGCCTGTGCTGTATGAAGTATAGCAAATGTCATCCAAGACTTCAGCTTTGTTCATTTGCAAACAGAGCTCTGGTCAAACCAGCAGGAGATGCTGAAACCTCAGAAAATTGAAGTACCACCAGTCTCTGGTACCATTTCTTTAATGGTGTAAAATTTTTTGAAATGACATGAGATAAAGCCTTGAAGAGCTTGTATGCATTAGGAACACGAATTCAGCTTGGATGCTATATCCAAGTTAGCTTTCGATCTAGCTGGCTTAGATGTGGCAAGCAATGAAAAGACCTTGGCATGTGTTTGCTAACCAGGCAATCTTCAATCTGCTGAAACTGGTAGTGTAGATATTCAACTTGTGTTCAATAAGTCAGTCAAGAACACCATTTCTAGCCAAGTACACTTTCGTGGAAGACTGTTACCTCCACAAGCTCTTGCATTGAATGTTAAATACTATGATCAGGTTTCAGATCAAGATTCTCTTACCAAGATGAAAGACCTTGTTTGCTGTGTGCCCAGGACCTGAAAGGACAGGGAACACTTTTCAGTAAGATATTTTTGTAAGATTTAGACAGTTTAAAGACATTTTAAAAAGGCAAAAGTTTTCATCACTTAAAATGGTGTTGCTGTAGGAAAAAAAAAAAAATACAACCCCAAAAAAACCCCAGCCCAAAATATTTATTGAGCTGTGGGTGTGGACAATAAATTTTTTGGCTGTTAGTTTGCTAGACCATTGTGGGTATGGTATGATCACTAGTTTGCTAACAGATGGGCATCCTTTTAAAGCCAAGCTGTTATATATTTTTACCATTTTAGTCTGGATGGAAACCAGCTTTTTTACCTTATGTTGTGCTTTTTATTTCTTATGTCAGAGGACAAAATCTCTTCCAAAATGTGCTTCTGAAAACGAAAAACACTTCTGTAGTCCATATGCACTTCTTCACCAGACCAATACTTGCCCTGGGTATTTCCCTGCTAGAATAGTATCTCTGCCTGACCTCAGGGCCTTATTTCTTGTCCCATCCTTTTCCTGTATCAGTGGAATGCTGTTCAGTTAATTGAAGGCCAGGTACGACAGACGTAGGAGATGTCATGGCAGATGCCAGGCCTAGGGATATTTCAGCAGTCTTTTCTGTTTGTTCAAGTATTCTACCATTCGTTGGTTTTGCCATCTGTCATGCTTTGCCTGGTGACTCTTTGTTCTTACTGACTGTGTGGTAGGATCTGCTGCTATATTTGAATCACAGATCCTGGTCCAATACCATCGTTATTCACTCCTGTAAATGTAAATTTAAAATTTATGTAATACACAGTGTATTCTAGACATAAATGACAGTATATGTATAAATAGATGTTTTCACTGGTTTCTTAGTAAAGAACTCCACCTCTGAATATGATACAATATACTACCCAGCATATTCTAAAATTAAGTATATTGTGGGTCTATATGCCACTTTATTGATTCCAAAAGCTAATGTCAAAGGCTCCTTATTGTATAACCTTTCTTGAATTATTTCAAACACAAGAGTATCAGTGGAGACATAGTAACTGACACACAATGAGTTAACATCCCCTTCATTTTCCTTAGCCCAAAAATCAAAATCTACAGTTTTTACTCAAAAGGAAGTGATTGATTGAAGGAGGACAGCAGTGTGGCTAAAGAAACGTATGCTTAATTTTGGAATCCTTACAAAGGTAAAAATAAATTAACTATAACCAGTATGAAGTAATTAAATTGAGCAAATTGGGTGAGATCTTAGAGGCAAATCTTACATAAAAAAATAGGAAAAGCCTTTAATTTTCAGAAGTACAGTACTAGTTACAGGAAAAAGAAGTAAGAAGAGTAAATAGGGACTGACTTGGCAAAATCACAAACTCATTACTGACATCAAAGGATAAAAAGTAGGTGAAAAATATAAACCAAATAAAAATGTTAAGGGTGTGAATAAGGAAATTATAAAATAATATATATAGGCCAACTAGTAGTGTAAAGGAAACAGTTCTTTAACTCTATTATCAGGAAAAGAGATTTTGAGGATGATCTGTGCCTTTTTACTGATGATTGATGATGCTGAATTGTAGCAGTGTTTAATATCTGCTTTTTCTACTGGTTTTCACAAAAAGAAATTTAAATAGTGAGAAGCTCTTTAGTACAATTATTACCACAAATTGTTGAAAGAGCTCAGGCAAAAACATGGTTCTGTGTGGATAGATAAAGCAGATATTTTCTTATCAACTCCTTGACAAGGTTCAACATAGCCCAGTTACAAAAAGAATAATGACTCTCACTGGTTATTTTGTGAAGGATACCTGACAGAAAAGTGAAGAAGTACGCCGTGCTATCTTTTTAAAACCAAAAAGGAGAGTCAAGGAATCATAGGTCAAGCAGGTTTTTTCTAGACAAAACCTTTGGAACAAATAACAAAACAAGCCTTTGTAAGTATCAGAAACATAATAAAATGAATATGCAATTTTCAAAAATGAATTGAACCAACCTAGCTTAATTTCCTTTTGTAGCAGAATAATAGACCTTGTGAGCTGCTACTCCTAAGACTGTCAGCTGGGATTGAATAAGGATTTTGTGCAACAAGACAATTAGAATTGTTAGGCAAGTCACACTAAGTCATGGCTGTCACCCTGCCTGACTTCCCAGTCATTAGAAATTCCTGTTGTCATTACAGTGACTCTTCTCGTAGTATCTCACTGCTGTGGGTTTCTTTCCAAGGTTACAGAAAATGGCAAGCCCAAATTTATGTTTTAGCAGGCATTCTAGCCAACTACGAGAAGGGTGAAGTGAATAAATTAAATAACTTTTCAAAAGTGTTTAAAGAAAATTGCAAGAGAATATAAAATAATTTTGAATCCTTTCCTCCACTGTAAAGGTCAACAGAGACATTCTGACAGGTCTTTAAAAATGCCTGCTATGATATGGAATCTAAATGTGGAATAATGGGTAAAAAGAGATGTAGATTATTTCTGTTTTACTCACTTGAGTGTGATTGGATTGAGTCCCTGGAGGGGAGCAGCAAAAGCCAGATGAGACACAGGAGGTTTATCAAGGGGCAACAGAGCCAGCAGGGCAGGGACCCAGCCAGCAGGGACCCAGGTGCAAGGAGCAAGGGAGGAGAGCAGATCCAGAGAGCAGGGCCACATTGGGCCAGGAGGGCAGAGCAGCAGGCAGGTTCCTGGGGCTGCAGACCAGACCACAGCTCTGGATCAGCCTGGTGAGGATAACCAGGGTCAGACACAAACTGTTAAGGCTTATTAGTGCCTTCAAGGCACTTCAGCTAGACCTTGCTGCTCCTGTGTGATTTATGCAAGCAAAAGATGTGCAAAGGCTGTTGGCAGAAATGCCTGTTGTCTGTGTGTGCTTCTATGTCCAACCTCAAGCCATTTTCTAAACAGTTTTATGATCTTTATCTTTCTCACCTTACCTGTCACATTATTAAAACTTTTCTGTGCTGTGATTAGAGTTATAGCCAACAGTGCTTGGGAAACCTGAAATATTCAAGAATTGTGAATTAATTTTCATCATTTCCCAAGGCTCAGCAGTTTGTCAGAAGCTGTTACGGATGGTTTACTACTGCTCTCCAGCCATTGTATTTGGCTCATCAGTATTTGGTATCCTTTAAATTGACTTTGCACTGGCATAAGCCAGAAGTGTTTGCAGCTTCAGCACTGATGGAGCAGGAAGGATTAAGCTCCTCTACTAAATATATACCTACTGTAACATGCATCTGACATTTGGGATAAGAGCAAGTAATATCTTTTGAGCCTGCAAATCTTACCAAACAGCTGGCACACCTGCTCCCGGGCACCAAGATTCTTTGTTTATTTTAACACTTACAGTTTTTCTCTGCCCAAAAATTCTTTGATCAAAGACTCAGATGATGTGTACACCAAGTTCAAAACAGTATAAACCACGGTAATGCCTTATTATATTAAAACTAAAAATCCAGGCCAAAGTTTCTGATCTAAGTTTTCAAGTGGACTGTGGAGCATATTGGTAAAATGAGAAAGTTCAGTTTATGTTAGAACACATAAATTATTTTTGTAAACAAACTCCTCCGTAGAGGCCTGAGGGCCACTAAAGGGAGCAAAGGACTTTAAAATGGAGGGAATAAAATAATTAAAGAAGTCTTTTTTATTATAAACTGTATTTGTTTTGCCACTTGTAACAGGTGCTTCTATTACTGTGGGAACGTCTATTGCTGGATGATAGAAAAGTACCTTCAAGGTATCTTCCTGGTCAGCAAAATAAATAGTGAGTTTTGCCTATAAATCCTTGAAAATATTTTCTTTATTGTTGCCAACTAATTGCTTTTCTTTCACACAGAAGTTTGTTCTTAACTACTACATAGAATGTAGCCCTTGGTAGCCCTCTTGCAGGTAAATAGAGTCAAACAGGTCAGTCTGCAAGTCACTAATTTTCTAAATTTTCTAGACTAAAACTTGTCTTGCAGGAGAGAACATATGACTTTTTAAAATATTTTTAAAAACTGTTCCTTTTTTTCTTTTTTAGTTGGCAAAAATGTTTCACAAGTCAGTTTTCTGGCACCTATATTTCACACTTGGATCACTAGCTCTGTCTTACATCAGTATTTAATATTTAAACTATTAGATTTATCAAGTTTCACTGCTAAAAGAACTTAAAAGTTGTCACTCCATCATAGGCTGTGTAGTTTCTTAAGCAGATTGAGCTGTGCAACTATCACAGTATATTGGAAAATGCATTATTTTTAATTAATTCTTTGGGCTGTAGTTGACTATGCTTCATTATGTACATACATTTGGGTTGAAACTAGATAAACATTCAGATCCCTACCCAAACAATTCTATCATTCTATACTTATATATATTTTATACAAGATGTATCTATAATGTAAATAATCTGCAGGAATTTACTTATAAACTTTACAGTAAAACATTTTTCAGCATTTTGGAATCTAGAATGACATTCATAATTACCTTGACCTAACTGAACTCTATGAATCTGAAGGAAAATTGCTGCTTAACCAGAATGAATACCAAGTACTATTTATAGGAAAGGTTTATCAAATGGACAATGCAGACCAGGAAAAGTGGAAAGGATTCTAGGGAAGGTTAGTGATTCATAAGATTGAATCTAAGCTAATAGCTTTTGCAAACATTGTCCCCACAATACTGCTAGGTATAAAGAGAGGCATAGTTGTACACTCCTTCCAAATAAAATTCAGTGGGCTTGTAATGTTCCTGGTGTCTGACCTTATAATTGACAAGGCTTCTTTAAGTACCCTTTTTTCACAGGCTCTAGAGATATTGGAATGTTTTTGTGGTGTTTTATGGATGTATTTTCAGTATGGAATATGAAAAATATACAAAAAACAGAATGGGGGGTTCAGGGGCAAGTAACATTGTGTGCATGACCACCTTTCAGAGACTCAGTTTTCGTGGTAACTGACTTGCTGTCTATGCTAAATACGTTTCAGTGCTGGAATACTTAAGAAAACAATCCTCTTCTGCTAGATCTTATCTGCTACTCTTGAATAGTATGCAACACAGGAAGCAAAAAATATGCAGGCAAAGGCAACTCACTGAATAAAACAGTTTCTATTCTGGCATAGGCGTTTTCAGAGATCATAATCTTAACAGAGAATTCATGAATTGTACAGACAGGTTCTCTAAATAACCAGCAAACTGTTAATAAGAAAGAATTAAGGTCTTTGAACTGTGGACAGATGCATGTAATTAGAAACAAGAGCACATTATTTTTAATAATAGAATGCAAATCTGTAGCAAGGGAACAGGTGCATAAATGTCATGGACCATTAAAACTTATCACAGGTGCATTATGAAGCATGTGGAGAAGCAAGTCAGTTCATTCCTCAAAGACTTCAATAGGTTTGTTATTTTATAATATGCAATATGGCAATATTTTTGGGAATTAGCTTTTCCCCTAGTAAGACTTTTGCTGCTGGATGTGTGTGATTTTTTCCTTCATAGTACTAATATATCAGTTTACTGGACATTTTTTACTCAGACTGTGCTCTATATTAACATGTGCTATCTCTGTATCTTGAGAATATGAGATATCAGTTAATATCTAACCTTTAGTATCTCTGAACCTAGCCTTAACTCCCTATATGGTTATTTACAAACATAATTCTTCCAGCACTTTTGTATGCTTGTGGATGGTTTCTCAGTAGCTCATTTGGTTCATGGGGTAGGATGTGAAATGTGAGCCCCTTGTTTGACAGTGACTGAGAAGACAGAGGAAAGTACACATCTCCTGTATGCCCTAACTATGAGCAAATAGGTATGGTTGAAGTTTTGTCAGCTGTGATGGCAAAAATGTTCTTGCTGCTCTTTGAGCATCCATACAGAAATAAAATGTAACAGTAGAACCACTTAGTAAAGTGCAATTTGAAGGGTTTATTTAAATATGAAATAAAGAGTCCTAGCCATTTGCATTTTGAGTGCTTTTTCTGAAGAATACCTTGGCCTGATTCCTACTTGCTTCAAATTAGCCTAATTCCATAGGAAAAAAGACCTGGATTAACATTAGCAGCAAGTCAGATCCATTGCAGACTTGCAGTAGTACAATGCATAGTAAGTCTGGAGGGGAAATACCCCGTGTATATATCCTTAACATAATTAGGTAATCTGCATTTTTTTTAATCTAGAGCTGGCACAGTAAAAGTTTACTTGTGTCTTAACAATTACTTCACAGTAACTATCATTGCTGTATTTTTTGCCACAAGATTGATGTTGGTGATTGATATTGGTGATTGATATAAGTAGTCAATGAGTAGGAAACTGCTCTGAGATATCTGTATCTCCTCTAGAAGCTTGTTTTTTAGACATACACTTGCAGAAAAAAGAAATAGCTGCTTTCAGGAAAAAAAGACCGAATGCTGAAGAAAGTCAAGCTGAAGGATTAAAAGTTTTTTGGATTTCTAAAAACTCAATTTTGAAATGCAGTTCTGCCTAAAGAGCTTTAACATAGATTTGAAGTAGTACAGGAGCATAGCAGGCTCGACAGACACAAGCTATGCAATGGGGACAACTGAAGGTACCACCCAAGCAGCAAAAGGAGGTTTAAGAGGGGATACCTCCAACAAGCACAAGCACCCAAAGGTGTAACCGTGAGACAGGACTATTGGGGTCTCCTGCCACCTGACTGGGATATTGACACACTCAAACACTTCCGTGAAGTCCATGTACACAAATGCACAGAGTATGTGGAGCAAACAAGAGGAGCTAGAGATCTGTGTGCAGTCACAGGGCTTTGATCTGATTGCCGTTACAGAGATGTGCTGGGACAGCTCACGTGACTGGAATGTTGTCATAAAGGGCTGCATGGTGTTTAGGAGAGGAAGACTAGGAAGGCATGGTTGTTGAGCCACCCTCTGCGTGATTCAGCTCTTGGAATGTATTGGGCTCTGTCCTGGGGTGGTGATATTTTTGTGAGCTTTGTGCTCTGAAACACCCACAAGCACATTCATTGCCAGTCTGAGGTTAGGTCGATTGTGCCTTCAACGTGGCATTACAAAAAAATTATTCAATAGGTGTTGACCCAGACTTAGGTAGAAATTTAAGTGAGTACAAGGGAGGTGGAGAAACTGGACATTTTATGAAACATCACAATCAGACAATTGGAAATTATTGAACCCTGGTGGAAACTGATTTGATTTTTTGATGTTATTTTATATAGTATATTGATGTTTTTTGGGTTTTGGTGGAAGCAGATGATGTTTTCTGGAAAAAAGAATTGTCCTTGTTTATAAGTGTTTATAAGCTATAAGTGTTCAATTGATAATTCAAAAAAATGACATTTTCTGAGGAAAATTTCATGTTAACAGTGATTATGGTTTCATGAACATGTTCCATATTCTTAAGAGCTTTTTTTTCTGACACACTGAAATTTGCTGTTCTGCTGTTCCAATTAAATTTAACTGTTAAAAGTCATGATCATTGGGTGTGGTGCCCATTAATTACATTAACATAGCATTCCAGACCACTCAAAATCACAGTCATATTGATTGTTTTAGAGGAGTTTATAAACTTTAAATCTCTTAATCTAGGCCCTACATAACATGAGCAGAATAGAGCCCAAAAACTGCAATGATGAATTCTCTTGCCTCTGTTGAGAAGAGAAATTGCTGTTCTGGACTGCTGGTTGTGTTTTAATATATATGCTATTTATTTATTTAAAGTGCAGCAGCTTCATTCTTTAAATGCTGAGAGTTGCAGATCCAAAGCCCTGCTCATTAATGTCAGCATGTCAGTGATACTTATTTCCCAAAAAAGGGAATAATAAAGATTTATTTTTCATGATCAAAGCTAACCAGTTGTGTAGAAACCAGGGGCTGTGAGCTGCAGACACAAAGGCTGCAGTCTGTCTTACTGACTGGAGAATGGACACCCTCACTATCATGATGTGACATTCCTCCAAGTGCTGCTTTGTCCTCAGCAGCATCACTTCAGACATTGCAGGAGAAATCTGCCTCAGCCAGCTACTCCTCATCCATATTCAGGCACCGAGAGCACCGTATTGTCCTGTGCTGAAAAATCAATACTGTGAATACTGTGTGTGCTGAGCCTATTTGATCTCTTTGGTTGTCATGGCTACACTTCAAGGTATTGATTCATCCACAGGGATCTCAGGGTTGGATGGTCCCTGTATTGAGGCAGAAATCTTTTGTCTTGTGAAATCTAAGCACAATCTACAATGAACCCTATTTCGCATATGCTTAGACCACCAAAACCGGTTTGCTTTTTTTTTTTCTTTCTCTTCTAGGGGTATTGGTGAAAGGAACAATTTCTCAAATATTTCCTGCAAATTCCAGCAGATTCTGTGAGTGATGATGTTGCAGACATGATAAAATGTGCAGTGAAAATTATAAGGACAAAATGAAAGACACTCAAAATACTACTGTTTTTGCTTCATTGAACACAGTGAATCATGCACGCTGGGTGTATTCTCAGTGGCTGTTCCTTGATAATTTTGTTCATGTATTGGATCTATCTCTCTGGTCAACTTAATGTAAATCAATTGAAAAGATTCTGATTGGAAAGGACTGTAATTTGCATTAGAACTCTGTATTAGAAACTGTATTTCATACAGTTTCATACCATTTATTCAGCATTTCATACTGTTTATTTCGTTCACTTTTCTAAATAGATGTATATATATGTATATAAGTGTATTTATAAACAGCAGGTCCGAAATTGCCTATGAGATACATTTACCCTAATTTTATCCAGTAACCATGGCACTCTATTTAGATACCTTTTTGTTTGTATTCACCAAAGTAACTCATCCATCTGTGCTTGCTATTGGCTTTGATTCTCTGGAACAAGTGCCGCAATTTAGGTAATCATGTCTTAGCCACTTTTACTGGCAAGGAACTGATTAAAGTAATTAGTGAGGTAACACAATAAAATTGTGTCTTGTCTAAGACCAAACCTCAAGTATTTGAGGTCTAAACCTCCACCTAGTAATGTAATCTCCCATAGTTGTAGGCAGATTTTATTTTGTATATTAGCATTTCTGAAATCAAATTGTTACTGGATAAAAAAGCGAACTTAGTAGAAATTACCAAAAAATGTGGAAGGAAGATAGTCAAACTGTATCTTACATCTATAATCAAGTGTTATATTCTATGAATATGCAGTGTTGCCTTATGTTACAGTGTAGATCTTTCTGTAAAAACACAGATCAATAATGGGAAATGGTGTGGGTGAGCCTATTAATAGAAGTGTGCTCCTAGTGTCTTGTGCATGAGAACACTGGGCTTCTCTCTTCTGACGAGGATGCAGACACGTGTATTGAAAATGTTGCCTTGGGTTTGCGTGAAAAGGTGCCCTGGTAAAGGGAGACATGCTGCTTGCATTCACACCATAAAATTTATCAAATGTGAAGGCCCTGTTTTGTGCAGAAATGGCTTTCTCAGTAAAGTTTGTCTATTCATTCTACTCACTGACTGAGTAGAAGTCAATGATAAATCCTGAGGAATAAAGGGAGAAGAAGGGCGGCTCAGACTTCTGCTTCCTCTGGTATGATAGCTGAGCTTCTCTGAGGTACTGTTGTTTTGTTTGACTCTGGCATCCAGATGAATCCTTCTCCAAGGTCTTTCTTTCACTAAGGTTTATGATGCTGAAATTCATGGAATTTTTTCTTCAGAGTGAGGTACTAAGGCTCCCTTGTAATTTCTGTCTCTATTTCTGGTGTTAATAGCAGTAAACATACCAGTTTGTGTCATCTCTGCTAAGAAGCAAGGAAAATGCCTTCGTGGGAAACCTACCAGGTTCCCTAAACTTTAAGCAGTTCCAAAGAATTTTGTACTGCATTTATATGAGCCTATGTTCCCTATTAGATATGTTAGTTTCCCATTTGTGTTTTCATTCTTTGAAATCATTGATGGTGCATGAATACTGGAGATGGCTCTATACAAGGAGGAAGTACTCCTAACGATTTCCTTTTCTTTGGTTATCTTTGGATATACCTATTTGATGAATAAGAATGAGTGTTGAACTTAATTTCTTTCTTAGATGTTAAGAAGGTGTTTCTGGAGAAAAAACACTTTCTGATAGCAAGAGCAAGTTAACTTCTCTTTCTACACACAACTGACTTTCTCCTTCCCTCCCTAAAATTTTCTGTACCTTTTAGCATTATTTTTGTAATAGGGTGAATACTATTTAATATCTTCAGTTTTGAGCTCCCTTCTTATCTGGGTCTTTCAAATTTCAGTCATTTTCCATGAGGGATTTTCAGTAAGAAGGTGAAAACTCAATAATTTTTATTGCCAAAGCTATGTTGCTGGACGAAGTCAGATTTCTGAAAGAAGACAAGCAGCTTCCTGCAGTTAATCTCATACTGAGTTGTGCTGTACTGTTGTATAAATTCCATTAAATCCAGGGTATAAATTGATAGGCTTTGTATTAATGCACTCAGAGGGAGTCCTAAGATGTTTCTTTTCAAAATGTGCAGTTGGAATAGGGTGTTGCGGTGATAAACTTGGAGAATAAGACACAGATGATGCTGTATGACAGAAGAAGCAGAAGACCTGGGACTGAGGGGAAATGAGGTAGCACTGGCTGCTGTGACTGATAACTTCAGCCCAAGTTGTGTATCTGTACCTCTACTGCAAAATGGAATGGTGATAGTTAAGATCTACTTAAAATCATTGTGGAATTACTGTGTCTACTTTTCAAGAACAAACATGGAAAGGAAAAGCCTACTTCATCTTGGGCTTTTTGTGGTGGTGGTGGTTGGTTTTCTTTGGTGTTTTTTTCTGGGGGGGGAGAGTTTCTTTTGGTTTTTGTTTTTGCTTTTAATTTGAAATATATACTATCAAGAGGAAAGTAAAAATATTTATATTGCAGAGACTCATAATGCTTCATCTCTGGTTATTGTAGATAGAAAGCTTTCTTAGGTGTTCAGAAAAACTTGTAGTTCTTCTTTTTGTAGGATAATTAATTCATTTATGGACTGTTTGGCGGCTGAATTTCAGCAGTAATCTGCTTACTAGATTTTCCTGGAGCTGATGCATCTTTAAACCCAGGGATAAGAAGCTGTTGCAACCAGCTAGTGGCCGTTTCTACACAATTGCTACAGACTGCAATCTGTCTGGAGGATAGTTTAACTGCATGTTCTTTCTTGATTTATGCTTACTTCACAGGAATTAGTAACTCTAAACATGTATGTGTGCACACATATGCACTCTCCACAGTCTATGGTATTTTTAAAAGTATACCATAGATGTGAGGTAATTCAGTTTTTGTGAGGTTAGAAGAATGACGTACTCCACAGAGAGGAAAATCTAGCCTAAATCTTGCTATTGAAGGAGTAGATACATCGTTTTTAGCCTCTTGCTTCTCAGGGATAATTCGTTATACACTGAAACCTCACAGTGCCTGAGCCTATTTAGAAGTCCAACCAAATGTTCAATGTCACTGGCAAATGTCACATTTAAGTGTATGACAGTAAGAAGAGAAGATTTCCCATCACCTCTTACCTATTGGATAGAAGGTGTATTTTTTTTATTTAATACCTCCATGCTATATTAGAAAGTGAATTATAAAGGAGCTGTGTTTGAATCAATTTAAAGCAGAACAATAATTTAGTCTGAATTGTGGTGACAAAATATGCCATTGCCTCATCAAACCTACCAAAACTTGTATTTTGTGACAATCTAGAGTTAAAACTCTTTCTAACAACAGCAAGGTCTAAAAGAGGAGAGAAATGGCTGCGAGGAACTCCTGCAGCTTAGTTCTTCAGTTCTCTTAACAGCAAAGAGAGATATTGAAGTACTGTTGAAACAATTTACTACTCAAATAGTTCTTTTGCAATAAACATTTGATTACAAGGAACTGTTAGAGAGCATCTGTTAAATTGTTTTAAATAACTATGTCACTTAATAGAAATAGCTTCTAGAGCTGTTAAGGTTTTCTTTTGGAAGATTTCAGCATTTGCATCTGCTGAATGATTTATATCCCTGACATTAGCTTAATATTATGGGGGAAAACACAGTTCAACCTCCGGCAGGCTGGCATGAGATATGAAACTGTTCCAGGTTGAATTTTCCTTTTTAAATTTTTCATGAAATTCTCTCAGCAGGCCACTGTTCAGCTCTGAAAGGATTTTCAACCTAATAACCATAACTGCTTCAGTCCAGCCATCAGGAAAAAAAAACAAAGGGGAAAAACCCGCTCCACTGGAAAACAAGCATTTCATCAAAACTCTCTTCCTGCTTTTACTGCACCATAATAACACTGAATAGGTTTGGGGCCATCAATTGTAAAATTATCATTTTTCACCAAAGCAACATTATATTAAATGCTTAATTATTCATTACTAATGCTTGTCATGGTGAAAGATTGGTCCCAGCAATTTTTAAAGCAGTGGGCCTGGGTTTTCTTCCTTGAAGGTTAATGGCTGAGCCCTTGGTTTCATTACCTTCACTGAACGTATCACACCTCATATGTCACAGCTTAGCTTTTTGCTTGCTCTCCTCTCTCTGCCTTAGTGACTAAAAAGTGGCAACACTAAAGGTTTGGTAAGGTCTGTGGCATGATTTTGTTTTGGTGTTCGCATTGGGATAAATTGTTCACCCTGGCAGTAAGGATGGGTAACAGCAGAAGTGAGGTTGGGGACCTTGTAAGATATAATCATTCTTGGCTAGGCTGAATCATTCCTGCGGGGGCATTTTGAAAATGGGAGCACTTAGCTTTAAATGGAACAAGATGCACTGAGATTATGAGCAAATTATGCAACTTGCAGAAAGCTATTTACTCATTTGAAATTACATGCATGAAATATTGATGGTGCATTAGTTACATGATGGCAATAAAAGTGGACTGCATTCAGTCTTACTGGGTACAAGGCCACAGGATTACAGCCTTAAGCTTTTTCTCTGCAAGCACCTGAATGTTTAAGGTTTGTATTTATCAGGCCAATTTCAATATAACCTGGAAATATTGGGTGAAGGTTGTTTGGGGTTTTTCAAAACCTTAACAGCATCTAAAATGCCATATAACAGAGAGGTCATTCATTTCACAGACATGGAGAATGGTTGTATTTTTGCTAAGGCTAGAAGAAATTGCTCCTCATTTTTTTTTTCATACTACTATCCTTATGCACCACTACAAGTAGTTTTGAAAACAGGGCTGGGATCACTGCATTTTGAGCTTATTTCCGCATCTTTCAAAGCAGCAAGGGAAGCCCACGTAACAAAATTGATTAAAAGACTTAAAGAGTAAGGAACTAAAACAGTCAGGAGTGACAAAGAAAACCTAACAGCACTATTTCCATTAATATTACCATCACTACTGGAGATTTTGTTCTTGATGCTAATTATTGAACTTGCTTCCTATAAATAAAGCCATCACTGTATAAATAATGAATTTTGAACCTATCCATACATGTTCTAGTGTTCTATAAATATAAATGGGGTAATTTTCAGCAAAGCTATTCAGCGCACTTTAAAGGAGATAAATAATTAACATGAATTCCATTTAGTTATTAAAGAGGCACTGTCAAGATAAAAATCATTGGAATTCTAAAAAAAATTCCCTGATTGCTAGTAGTCAGATTGATAAATAAAACCAGAATTATTTGAAATATCTAATTCAGGCCTCACCTTTGCTACGTCTATTAATATCCACCCTTTATAGACAATGATGGAAAAAGTATCTTTGGCCACAGAACAGATGAAGGCCCAGAACTGCCTTTTTTGTTTCTATGTGCTTTTCACTCAATCTAGAAATGAAAGTACTGTTTGTTTTCCTAGTTTCTAAGTTTCATTTGTGATTAGGGGTCAGGACTAGATTTCCCTTTCCCCCCCATTTTTATTATAAAAAGAATATGTTAGAAATTTAAAGTGCTGTAAAGGATTGAAATGATACCTTCAATTAAGGATATATGTATGTTACAGTTATGATATTAGGCACCAGAATATTGTGGTACCCTCCTTTTCAGGAGTGTCTATTTTGGTAGCCTACAAAAAGTGTAGAACTGTCCACAAGTTCTCATATTTTGTAGCTAATAGGCATATTCATGGAGCTGCAGAGGAAGTGTATGCAACAGAAATGCAAATTTTGATTTTAAACAAGTGACACTGTGAGCAGAGAAACCATTCAAAAATACATCTCAGGTTTTCCACTGAGTACCAAGTTTGAAATCAATCTCCTAGTGGCTTTCAGGCACTGAAGATCACAGTGATATAATAGACTGCAATTAGGAAGAGTCACCTTCAACAGGACAGTGCAGACTTTGGAGCTGGGCATTTGGATTAGGAGTTCAATGACAGTTCTTGACTCTGTGCTGGGACCATGTTTGTCTGGGAGAAGGGCCAAACCTAATCTCTCCTTCCTATGTGCAATACCACTGGATCAGATTCTTTGTCCTGAACAATTCTGGGACAAAGCATGTCTGCCCCTAAAAAGAAGAGATGCCTGTTGGAGGCTGCAGCTGGACCTGGCTGCTTTACAGCAGATACCACTGAAAGGCTGCCTTTTCTTCAAGCCATTTCTTACTTAATTATTCACAAAACCTTTTTTTTTTTTTTTTTATGAAGACAACCAGGATATGCTTAACTCAGACACATTTTGGGCTTGCTAACATATCTTTTTAAATTGTCCCATCCTCATATTAGTGTTTGGTTCTACTGTAGTACAGCATCAGCACAGAACACATAATGAAGGCCTTTTGCAGTAATAACATTTAAGATTCTAAGTGCTTTTGTTTTATTTCAATTTTAACTTACTACAAAGTATCTGTTTCAGCCAGGCTATGAAAGTAAGTGTTACAAAATGTCCTTCTGAGAAGTTTACACAAAAACACATTTAAAAATCCACATGAAAAATCCACAATTAATTAAAATTATTTGGAACTTAAATTAAGAAAAGGCAGGAGGAGAAAATAATTACTACTGCATCTCACAGAGATAGCTATTGATTTAACAACTATTGATGATATAATTAATATTTACTATTTGATCTTAACTCCTTTGTGTTTATTTTACAAAGAAGGAGCAGAGGAGAACAACTGGTGATTAACAGCATCCTTCTGATGCAGCAAAATCCAGTGTGTCGTTGGCCCAGCCATTGTTTCCCTATGAAGGTTGCCCAGATGGTTTCCTGTGATTATCTGTCTTTGGGAACATTTATACTTGTATATTTTTTATTCACCTTGTGGCAGCTAAGTAGAATCTAAATACACAGGAAACCTTAGTCTCTTATACATGTGTGGGTAAAATCCCAAATCTCCTTCCTCACAATATACAAACAGATTTACTTCTAAACACATGGAAATAAGAAATATGGACAAAATACTTAGGGTATTTTTCAGAGCTTTGAAATTAAGCACAAAGAATGCTCTTTCAGTGTGGCATCTTTGTCTGTAAAGGTTAGGTCACATCACAAGAAAGTCAATAATCTGCCAGCAGCATTGCCTACTGGCCTTTTTAGTTGTTTAGCTCAAACATACATGAGGTGCCAGTGGTACCAAGGTTATTCTGCACCTCTAAGAGCCCTGTGAAGGGTTTTGGAGTTACCTAAGAATAACTTCAAGATTGCTGGAAAGAGGAGGCAGGGACAACATACAAAGAGCACTGTTCAGCTTATATTCAGAAATGCTTCTGACACTCCTAATAATAAATGTTGGCTGCTGTACCAGCTGTGAGTTTGCTCCTGCTGTACTCTCTGGGGAAATTTGAGCACAGGCTGAAAGAGCAAGTTCCAGTCCCAGAAGAGTGTTGCTGTGCTAGCAGAGATGCTCAGCTCAGCTGCAGTAATGCCCTGGTGCAACAATGCTGCTGTCCCTGTGCACCGCAGCTGCCTGGAGTGCTCTGTGCTGCTCTGCTTTGTGCAGTGTCAGTGTCCCCTCAAGGAGCTAAGGGAAGATCTTTTCAGCCCAGCATGATTTCTCTTCATTCAGGATAGGTGGGCTAGGGTCAAACAGTGCAATATGACTGTGAAGATTAGGAATCCAGAATATGAAATGAGTATTCATCTGCTATACTACCATCCATTCTTGATAAATAACATGTAGTATACATGGGGAAATATAACTGTGAGCACCATGATTTTCTGGTGTTATTCCAGGAATAATATTTTTGTTAGTAAATTCCTTCCCCATCAGCTCTTTATCTCCTTTCTTTCTCTTTCTTGCTTTCCTTCATTGGGCCTAATCTTTCCTTTTAGATAAAGTTGTGTACCATATTTAATATAATATACATACTTGCTCTGAATATCATATAAATATCATGCTCTGAATGTTCAATTATTTTACATTTAGAACATATTTAGTCATTTATTTCCTAAGCTATTTTTATTAGAGGTTCCATATTAATAAGTAAATGGCATCAACACCACTCTGCCAATTATTCTCTCACAGGAACCTTGTATCATCTAAACTAGTTTAACGTTGGTGTGGAGAAAACCACCTCATGCTATTGTGCTGAATTCACATTTCTTTTCAAGAGTCTATCCTTAGATAGTCAGAACACAGCCCTGAGTGCTTGGACAGTAAGGGATGGACTACACGGATTCTGCTCCTAATGAACACATCCACCTCCATCTGTCTGTTTGCTTTCATTTTGACTGAATGAGCAGGCCAAGATTACAAGAAGAATTGGAGCAATGAATATAAGTCAGTTTTTTCATAGAGTTTTCTTGCAAGCATGATAGGAAAATTAGTAAGTGGGAAGAGTCTGTCAGTCTGGTGACGTGTTGTCAACAAAGACCATCCTCAGCCCAGTTATTTTTTTAAAATCCTGCATTAAGACCTCAGAAATGCTCTGTTTCCTTCACAGAAGGAAGGCATAGGGAAAATTAGGTTGTCAACAAACTTTTGGAGGACTTTTGGAGAGAATGTTACTTCTAATTTGTAAAAGAAGAATATCTTTTTCACAGAGGTCATAATTTTGAGGACATAGCATTATTTGAGAATTGGCTTTGAGATCATGTTTGCAATTTCCCATCAGAGCAGAATGGATTAAATACATTTAATAGTCAAGTTGTGAAAACTATGTACCTGAAAGGAGCAGCTGTATTCAGGCTCCTGGTTGTGCATAATCTTTCACCTTCTAAAAAGATGGGTAGTGGGGTAGCACACGAAAATATTTGTGCTGGAGATACCCATGCATATCATCCCATCAACCCAGTGAGATTTGGAAAGAGGGGAAGGTTCCAAATGATCAGGAAATTCATGTAAATCCCGGGTAAAGTTCTGTTTCTTTTCTGCACTCAGAGAGGAAAGAAAACTGAACAAATCAAAACCTCCACTTCTGAAATTCTGTTGACTCTGGGAATTTTTTGCTATAGTGTGAAATGTTTCTTCTGGAAAAGACAGTGATCTCAGGTTTATTTAAAAACCCTTCAAGGTAATGGAGACTAAGTGGCCCCTGATTTCTGAGCCTTTGAATTTGAAACCTTAGGGACAGAAATATTTGAAGAGAGGCTACAAAATGATGCTGTAATATACGAGGCACTTCAGGCTGGAGAGCTTTCATAATAAAGTTTTCTCTGGTCTCAGAAGGGAGCTTGCTTTTGATATTTTTCTGATGCTTATGAAATAACTGAGGCGAAATTCTATGAAATACCTAAAAATACATGTTGACTGCCTTCTTTTTTAAACTGTCTCTTTCAAAGATTGTTGGATCACTGTGGTTGGAAAATAAGACTCTCTGCAAATTGGCAACAATATCCTTCTTACTCCAGCTGTTTTCCAGAAAGTACGATGATGTAACTGATAATTAATGAAGTAACTTTTTCTATTGAGATGTAATGATTTCAGAGAATCACAGGCTTTCTAATACCAAATTGTTTTCTGGTGTAAGTTGAAAAGGCAACTCTAAAACTAAAGGTGGTAGACTGATCTACACCACACAAATGACTAGCCAATATATTCTGATTTCATTCCACTTTTTAATATTGAAAATCTTGAGGTAAAAAAAGTCTGCTGTGTTTATTTCTTCTGGAGGTTCACAGTGTTATCTCTTATGCTTCCTAACAGGAATTTCAGAAAAAATATGTGACACAGAGCTGTCAAACATGAATGAAACATTCAGGTATTTGTCATTTTGCCTGTATTGATCCACCCTTAGTCTGTCTGATACAATCTTCAGGCAAATCAGGGCAGTACAGAAGAGTCAAAAGGAGCTGAAAATGGAAGTTTCACGTCTTGTATTTTTAATTTTCCATGGATGTGCAGGATAAATTGAAGCAATTCAAAATAATTGAGGCAAGTTAAATTATCATGCAATGTAAGTTGCCATATCAATTGATGTAAATCAGTTTAACTTTGTGGCATTTATTTCCTTCAGGACTTAACCCAGAATGTATGAAAAAATAAGATGCCTAGATGTATGTTAACATGAAAGCTATGCTGTTACCCAAGATCTGTATTTTGTACAAACAACAAGGAGCAAAATCCAACCCACTATGGATGCAATTACATTTGAGAAAATCCTTCATAAATTTTTAAAATTCAAATTAAATGTTTCCTTAGAATTATTTTCCAAATCACAATGAATTAATCATCCTTGGGCGGTTTTATTCCTTTTGAAACTAACAATTTTTAGTGCCAAATGAAGCAAATAACTTATTTATAAAACATATGATAATATAAGAAAATATTGGTATAATAAAAATGAAAAATATTTAAATGACTTGCCACAAAGAAAGATTTTAATTTTTGTGGTACCTGTACCTGAACATGGAGAATTTAAAGAATCTTTCTGTTCTTATGCTACTTGTGCTAAGCACTATCACTGAGAAATTCTGTTTAAGTCAGGTGGGAGAGATATTGACATGCAGGCATGCGCTCTGTAGTTTAAGTACCAGACAGAACAAGACACATTTTGTCTTTTAATACAGTCCAAAGTGCCCGTGTCTGCAGCTGTGGCTCACCTTGTTCAATTCTGTGAACTTTCACATGAAGTCTGCACTCTGGGCAGGGGATGTGGCTGGAGACCTTATTCATTCACTGCTGCTGCTTTCTGTGGAACACTGTGAGGCTTTTTTTAGTCCTCATGGTATGAAACTCAGGTATTCAGTTAGTGAAATACTCCCTGTGCTCCATGGTACCCTCTTATCTGCCATAGGCATTTTTAATCAACACCAATAGTCTCCATTTATCTCCTTTGTCCCCACAATATGATCACAGAGCATGCTTAGAGATCTAGACATGGTTTTTGCTAACCACAGGAGAAGATAGGATTTGTAGTGATTCTGGACTCAGGACAGGTATCAATTCCCTGAAAGAGAAAAGTGGTCATGAGACACTTCCGTGTTCATGTTGCTTATAAGATCTCATTCCCAGATGCACAGTAAAAGTAGCCTTCAGTTAAAGCATGGGAAAAATTCAAAGGCAGAAACTCTTACAAAGGAAATAGTTGTGCAACTCAGCTATTTCTTGTCTATGTCAGGTAATGCTGATCTTTTGTTGCTACTAAGAGAGAATACCAGAAACATAATTTCCTTTCTGTTCAGACCAGTCACAATAGAGAACTAAGTGGTAGATATTTCTGTCAAGACTGTGATAGGAGGAGAGTTCATATGATAGCTTTGAATCACTTAAATCATGCAGGCTTCTGTAACAAAGAAGAAGCAGAGGAGTTAGTCTGAGGCCCTACAATGCTGAATAAAGGACAGGCATACAATATGGTCAGAAAGAACATGTCTTTTGTTAATTCCTTCAAATGTTAACAAAAATCCAACAATTTTTATTGTTTCCATTAGAAGCTCAATTATTGCTCAATAAATCACCCCAGAGATCTTTAGTTTTTGTAAAAGTGAGTTTAATGCCTTTGCTCAGTTTTGGAGGAAAGCTCAAAAAATCAAGAGGATGCTGTCAGATTCACAAAACCACAGATATGTAGTAGCTTTTATTGCTTTTAAATGTCAGAAAATTTGTTTTTCAAGTCCATGTCATTGTCTTCTTGTATTCATGATCTGTAAAATTTCAGGAAAACAAATCTGGGCTCATCAAGTGGTGATTATTTATTGGGCTGAAGTTCTGGCTGGATACTGCTAACCCTGAAAGTCCTGTCCTGGCTGTTGGTTTTACCTTTTCATGTCCCACTGCTGACCTCATGTCAATCATGCACACTCTCCTGTTGTTTTCCTTGTCCTTTATTAAGTAGTCCCTCACCTGTGCTTTCTTTCCTTTATTTTTCTGCTAGCCTTGTACTTAGTAAACAAACATTCAATAATGTTTTAAAAAGGCCAAGTCCCTCTGGTAACCCCTTTTTCTACAAAGATAAAAATCTCAGGTTGTATTGCAAGATTGCAAGATGCAAGCCATGGTTTTGTTCATGCTATTAAATTGCAATTCTTTGTCTTAGTTTAAGCTCTAAAGCTTAAATTCATCTCACCAAATGCTGATGTCTCTAGTGTAAATATTCAGCTCTGAGCTAGTTATCACAGTTTTCCTTTAGAGAGAATGCAGAAACAGGCAACAGTAGACTATGATTCAAATAATTCTTACACAGAGATCAAAATGACTAGAAATCATAGTTTAAATAATCCTGTTATTTTCAAATGACTATAAAGAGAGACAAAGATGTCTCTTGTCTTGAAATGAGTCTCAGAAATTTGATAAAAGTAGTCTACCTTTATTGGGCACTCTTATAGGTACCCAACAGCATGCCAGGAAGAGTGAGGCTCTCCATAGCAGCCCAGGTATTTTTGTTTATTTGATAATAAATCACATGTGAGTTCTATGTGCATCATAACTCCTCTTTGGTGTATTGATGCTCACCCTTTCCAGGTTTGTCAGGATCCCATTGTTACTGC
>NW_005054406.1:883998-940091 GCF_000277835.1 Geospiza fortis | reverse complement strand
ACTTGGCTTCAGCTTTTCTGAATACTTGTCTTGACTTACAGCCTTGATGCTTCTGCTGTCTTGTTATGTGGTGTCAAACTGCTCATCATGACGTGATAAATTCAAGTTCACTTGGAGCAGAAAACGTTTAAAGAAGTAAGGCTGTGATATCCTAAGCTTTCCCTGAACTTCTCTGTTCAGATGGAGTTGCGCTGCTGCCTCTGGAGGCAGTGCTGTGTCCCTGCCAGGAAAGCTGACTTCTCCAGATATATGGCAGGAATATCCATAGGGAATTTCAGGGGATAGAGCAGAGTTTAACTGGGCAGAATTTACTGAAGATGGAGCTAAGAGGTGTCTGGTGACTGGGCAGGCAACTCTGAGCCCATCCACCTCCTGTGAGTCACCTGTTTCTTCTCAGATCTATTCCATGCAGTGCCTTTCACCAGGAAACAGTTCTCATGGTGTGGTACAAGGGCCAAGTATGTAAACTGCAGGCACAGAAGAACGTTTGATAAATATTAAAATATTTTAGACTGATATAATCTAGGAAAGGACGACATATTATCTACTTGCCATACCTATTCTATATGAAGCCTTCCTGCAGGTGAATACAGCTCTGAGAGACATGCATGTCTTAGCAGAATTTGGGTCTGTACCTTAATATTTCAATATTTAATTATCAAAAGGGTATTCTGGCAATTTATAGCATTAAAAGTAAGTTTCAATGCACAGGCTAATGATTATGAAAGATAATAGACTCTGCATGCTAAGCAGCTGGCCTGGATTAGAATGTATGAACAAATTTTAATGCTAGAAGAGTTTAGCTCCTATTTTACAGCTTTTAAAATTTATTCTCCACAAAAAAATCACAATTGTTTGTAATTGTTTTTTTGTATGTGTGATTTATTTGACTTTACTACCAACATATTTTGCCTTAGGATAGCCTTGGAAATGAACTGAGTCATCTTGGTGAGTTTTTCCTGATGAAATACCTCAAAATAAATAATCTTTCTAACAGTTTTATGGCTTGCCATCTGTACTAAATACAAGTCTATGAAAAAACACTTCAGGCTAAATGTAAAGGAGGCTTGGGAAGTAGAATCCTTAGCAATCTAAGAGCCTGAGAGCCAGCCTGAGAGCTGGGTAGAATTCATGGTGCTGTTAGGGATACAAATTCCTTGTACTGGGTGTGGGGAGGAGCAGGAAGCTTCAGACAGCTGGCAAAGAATTCAGGAGAGAGGGTTTGTCTGATACTGAGGTTACAGTTCAGGACCGCTGGGCATGTCTGCCATATGGGATTCAGAATGTGTAAATTACTCACTGAAGTAATGTATTTAGATGTATAAAGAGAGATCAGCCTTTGTTTAAAAATAAGACAGGTTGTGGAAATTAGATATTGAGATGGGGATCAACATTTTCTCTAGGTGTCACTCAGACCAAGGTGTTCATGGACCTTTTGTGCAATGTGACATCACATGTTCATGCATAACTCATAACATGCAAAGTCCATGTTAAAAGAGAAAATTGATTTCAGGGTATAACTAAAATGTAGTGTGATAAAGAAATTATTAGTTATTAAAATAAAAGAGAATGGCTGGAAGCTTTAACAGCGGGGGATATAGTTCATGGCAGGAGATTGTAAAATTAAGATTGTAAGTTTTCCTACGAGATAAGATGTTTTAACCCTGATAACACTAATCTGAAACATGTGAACACAAAACACTGTGTATTAGAGAGGTGGTGGTGCTTGGACAATCACAGAGAAGATAATTCTAGGAAACCTAGGAGAGAGAAACAAGGATGAAGGCTGAATGTATGAAAGAATGAAAGAAAAATTGCAAAAGAGACACCTGTATGTAGTAATAAAAGGAAAGGGAAATGAGAACTTGGAAAGCAGAACAAAACCAGCACAGGAAAGAGCACAGTGAGAGTAAATGTCACTGCCTGCCAGCAAGGTGGAGCTTAAGGGGTTTTCCTATTTGATCTGTTTTCTGAAGGGTCTCTAGGGCTCAGTGGCTACAATGGGAGGACAGTGGCCCCCAGGCCCCCAGAAAACCTTTCCATTTTAAGTCCCTATGTTGTGTTTAAAGATAAGTGAACATAAAGGACTTAAAACACAGCTATATAATGGATGAATAAATTACTATTTTTTCCAGCGGGGGTGGGGGGGGAACCCAAAAAGAACATAAATTATGTAATAGCACCTGGAAACTCTGAACATGAAAGGCTACACTGTGCTTGATATTGCACAGACAACAAGAAGCAGCTCTTGTCCAAAGGACATTACTGTCCTGTATGTAAACGTAATGGGAATTCATTTGGGACTACAAATTACACTACTCCATAGAGGGGATGTTGGCTGAAAAGCCTAATGGCGTGATTCCCATCAGTGATTGTCTGAGTTGTGTGTGCACTATTAACACTCAGAATGCAAAATTTTAAATCAAAGTTTCATCTTCACAGAATGTAATATAAGTACAGTGAAATGGTAAAGCAATAAAACCAGAAAAGATTAAACTCTATATCTTGCAAGCTGATTTATATACAGTGTGCTAAATATCTGACATAAGAACAAAACAACTAGCATGCATTTTTCATGTGTTAAAGCTATCTCTTTAATAGCCTCTTAGAATATCCAGGACTTCTAGCCAAGCAGAAATGAAATGCTGTATTCATTTTTTTATTGATACTTGGGCAAGGAGCGAGGAATTTTAAACAATTTCCTGAATATTTTTTCCAGTGATGTCTGGGAAATGGCATCTTTCCAAGGCTTTGAATTTTATTGCATCTATCAAGGTTGCTGCTGTTATATTTAGAACCCAAAAGAAAAATGGGGAGACTATTTTTTTTAAAATAAAATTTCCAATAATTTTGGGTGATAAAGGATCTTTGACTATCTGCTATTTTTAGGCCAAAACACTGTGGCCTTAATGCTTTCTTTTAAAGACTCTTTTTTTGGCACACAACATCAATCTTAAGTGCTTATAAAGCATAAAAGTTTACACAATTAAGGAGAAAGAAATTGCAAGTGTCTCATACCTTTAAGATCACATTCTGCTCTTTGTAATCATCATAACACTTTGTAAATGTTTCTTAGAACATTTATGGAAGAAAAATCATAAATAATTCTGCATATTAGAAACTTTCAGAAATACCTGCTCCCCTGCTGTCTTATTTCAGCTTCTCCACCTTCCTGCAGGACCTACCAGCCTGTCTAATAATTGTTTCTTCCTAGCCTCAATTAAGATGTCTTTGCCAGGGTACCTTGCCATCCCATTTAAGAAATACCACAATATAAATAGTAGATGTGAATTTATATAGGCTTAAGTACTTGAAAATCTAAGGAATTTGGATTCTAAGATGCTTCTAAAGAAGCTTCAGTGATAGAATATTGACAAAATATTTTCAGAAGCAGAAAGTGCCTGATGGCTCACTGCTTCTTGGTTTGTAATCAAAGGAAAGCTTCTGCTGTGTACTCCAGATTATTTTTAGTCTAGCAGCCTCCCAAGCCTACCTTGCTTTTTTCTCTTCCAGAACTGTTATAAAGTTGACTGAATAAATTGCATACTTTTGAATCACTGGACCTAAAGGACTTCCTAGCGCATTCGAGACTGAGGGACTCTCATAAAAATCAGAAGTTACACTGGATTTGTATAAGACAACTAAAGCACTAGAAAGCTAGGAAATGGCAGATGTGTCCCCTATCATCAAACGGAAAGAAGGAAGGGAGGAGTGGGAAGACTAACAGAACAACTACTATAACTTCAACTGTTGTACACAATCAAAGTTTCTGTAAACACCCAGAAAGAAATGAAGAAAATTAGGAGCAGTAAAAATTTGTGTAAAGCAAATGAATACTTAATTTGTGTATTAAGACAATAACATTTCCTTTCACATCAGAGTAGCACTTATTGTGTTAAAAGAGCAGGGAGCAGATTTCATAAATCAACATCTGTAAGGTCTCTGATACTAATCAACGCAGCTGCTGTATGAATTTTAAAACCCAAATAATTGAATTAAAATATTACATATTCCTAATACATATATTCCTAGTTTAGGAATAGATGTGAATGTGTGCATATTTGCTCAAGATTCTTCATGGCAGAAGAGCACAAATTTAAATGTACTATTGGGAAAGACACACTTCACCCTATAAACACATTTAACAGATTTACACACAAGGCTCTTTTATATTTAACAGGATTGACAGAACAAAGGTCATCTCTGAGATAAACCATTCCTGTCTCCACTTCCTCTAACTGGTCTGGTTCTAAACCAGCATCTCCTCCTGAGCCCAGGTCTCTCTAAACTGTGCGACCAGTATTGTCAGTCAAGAGCTGCCCATCAGCTAAGGACAGGTGGAGGAGATGAGGAGCAGAGGGCTTAAACTGAAGCAAGAAAGACTTAAATCAGAAATCAGGAATAGCACTTTAACAGCAGGGTTAGTCAAGTGCTGCAAAATATTGCTTGGAAGAAACTATGAAGGCTTCATGCTTGGAGATCTTTAAGAAAAGTCTACACAAAAGTCTCAGATACGATACAGATATACGATTTGGCCTTAAATATCTGTTAGGGTCTTTTTAGATGTTACTTCAGATGTTCAGATATTTTGATTGCTGAGTGATTTGCTTCTTTTTCAGACAGTTTTTCCAGGTTACAGTATTTGAATGCAGCCAAACATGTATACATCAATCAGAGGTAACTGTGACAGCCTCTAAGAATATTATGTAAACTGGAATCTGCATTTGTAGGAAAACTTCCTGTAATCACCAAGACAATGAGTTGTATGCAGCTACATTAAATAGCAAAATTCTGCCAATCATAACAGTGCAATTCCATCCAAAGGCAGTAGGGATGCATGGTTATAAATGATGGCTGATACTTGCTTATGTGTCCTTAGAATCTAGTTTCTGCTGGTAGATGGCACAGAGGGAGAAAATTTAGTATTAATACGATGCCATATCCCATATGACAAAAATTAATTTATTGAAAACTAAGTGTTCTATGTCTTGTGCTTCTAGAAACACATTATTTTCCTCTCCTAAGTTTGAAACTGGAACATATTCTTTTAAATAGTCAGATAAATTAGAGGCTATTTATGTTAAAAATTCAGAGAAAACAATTGTGTGTATTTGCAACTTGACTAGAATGTCCCCAGCTTTGCACAGAAAAATACAGTTTTCAACACCAGCCTACTAGAACTGAGGGTCTTAAACCTAAGACAAATTTTTTTGAAACAGAAATGTTTCTTTTGTCATATAATCACATATTTTGATTAGAAGAATCAAAGAAACATTTAGCTCCAGGGAAATAGTGGTGATTTTGGATAATACCAAATCCTAAGTTTGGACAGGGTTACTTCAGAATCCAAAGCAGGCACAGGGAAAATGAAAACCACTGGTGAAAGGGTAATGTGGCTGTAAAAGGTCAAATTAAAATGCATATTGAAATCCACAACCCTGTAACAGTAAGAGAGTAAAGTAGCTTAGGACATTGCTGTCCAAAGTCACTTTGAATTTCTCACAAGCATTGATCATATATTTGATACCATTGGCATGAAAGCTGCTGCTGATGTCAACTTATAACCCAGGATATATATAAAAAAAGCCTTTATGCTGATGAATTTGTTTAGCTGTATATTAAAATATTAATCTCTGATCAACTGCTTATCAGCTGAAAGTTCAGATAACATAAAATCTACTTTATGTAATGCTGATTATATAGATATTTGTAATAGCTATACAATATTGAAATGCTGACAAAAATAGCTTTCAATTTACCTGACTCTCCTTGTCAGACTGTGAAGGTGAATGCTTTTTTAACCAAACTAGTTCTGATCAAAACCAGACTGAGGTCAGCTGTGGGACAGGAGATTGAATGGGTTATCACTAATGTCGATTGAGGGTGATTTGGTTCAGCTGCTGCTGCATTTCAAAGGAGCAGTTGGTGATTGTACAACATCAAAGAGCAGGAAGAAGTTTTAGATGCAGCTATAGCTCTTATAAACTTGTTAATGTGACCATACTCCACGTTTTAGAAACACAAGGTGCATATATGTTAAAACACCATATATTAATGGCATTTTTGTTAAAAGGTCATTTGAGTATGACATGACTTGATGTTACTAGTGTTTGCCCAAATAGCCATTGAATATGAGAAAAATTTTAATATTTGACCCCTGATATGTCTGGTGGCATGCCTATAATTTAAATGGTCCATAATGTAGAAAACCTCAGTTACCATTTCACTGTGTAGTAGGTGGATCAACATGCACTCTGAAGTGATGACTTTTCCATATTGTGTATAGAAATAAGATATTTTAGTTTGTATTTAGGCATAAAAACCATATATTGAAAATAATGAGCTCAGAATAACACGACATTATGAGAAATATATTTTCACATCATTATATTCAATTTCTTATCTCATGGTATACATATAGTAGTTGGTGATTTATAGGCTTGAAATTGTATTCAGAGGAAGTTTTGGTATCTCCTATTTTATAATGCAGGAAATAATATGTTGAGAGAAAAATTATCTGGAATTGAGCCTCATTTATAATAAAACTATAAGTGAAAACCTAGTTTATTATTTATATTAGTCATATTTTAATTGGACAGAATAGAATTTTCCAAGTATATATATAAAAATTTGAATTTAATGCCTTGAGTTTCAATTATGATGCTCATATTTCGCATTTTGCTTGAATTTATTTTTCACAAATATTATGTTGAAGTCAAGATAGATACAGGTCTTAATAATAAATGCTGTGCCTTTGAACTTATGGGCAATGATTTTGATCTCAAACTTCTTTTTCTCCCAGTCTCCAGCCATTCTTCTACTACCAGTTTATGCTATGCTTTGCATTAATATCTGAAATAAATTAGGTCTTAAATTTTGATCTCTACTTATTGTTATCTTATTTGTTAAAACATCAGTCATAAAAATCAGTCTTTGCTGCATCACTTCACCTAGTTAAGGTTCTCCTCAACTAAGCCAAGATGTAATGAGTTACTTTACTCTCCAAATGAAGCACATGGAAGTACAAGTACACTGCCATCCAAATAAGACTCTGGTGCTCAACTCACTGCTTCTTCTTCCTGCAAATTTGACAATTGGTAGCATTACATTCAGCCTGCCAGATTCTGCCAGTTCTGAAACCATCTATTAAATTGGAAGACTAAAAAGTCTTTTCTCTATAGCTTTCTAGTTGGTGAAGCAGAGCCCTTCCCACAGCACAGTGAGCCTCACTTCCATGAGCCTGAGTGGCATCAAAAAGGAAGACATCATGCATCCTTGTTTAGCTGCTCACTTGATAGGAAGAGAAGGATTTACAGTCTCAATCTCTTTCTCTGAACCACATAATTTGTCTCCAGAATTAGAGCTATCCTGCTGTTTTATTTCTTTTTTTCTTCTCAGAAGTGAACCCTCCAATTATGGACAGCTGAAGTCCTAGACTTCCTGCAGTTTCTCTTTTGAGGTTAGGTTGCCCCAGAGTGATATAAACCACATAACTCTCATCTCACTATCCTTGATTACTAACCCTCTGTGTATTGGGAAAAAAAGCCAAACAAAAACCCAATACAACTACAGCTTCCAAACTCATGAGTTAATAATGAATACCCATTTTTCTATTCCCTCAACACAGTTTCTTATCCTTTTCGATATGGCTTATTCTCTAAGATATTTCTTAAGATTATTTCTCTCAATAACAGCTCTTATTTTAAAACACCTTGTTTAATTTCTTATGTTGTTCTTACAGCTTTTAAAATCAAGAGAATTGGGTTCCTCTTTAATCTCCTTTGAAGCTATTTAACTTTTATAGATATAATTTAAAGGTTCACCAGTTTCCTAGAAAACATCTGATAATGTTTATTGTTGCATATTATGTGGTCCTGCAGCTTCGTCTACTTTAAGTATACCTAATATTTATACAGCCAATTATTTTCTATGTATACTTCTGTTCCAATGACCCAAAGGATACTGATTCCTGATTTGTTCACAACCAACTCCTTCTTCTGTAAAGACATGGACAAAACAGTTGTGCAAAAATACTATGAAACTCAGCACTGATAAAAACTCTATGCCGCTTCTTAGCTTCTTAGTGTAGTACAAACTTTTGTTGTTAGTCCTTTGAATAGATATTACTGTAAATTAGTTAAAATTAAAATTATAGCATGGAGCATCCACTCCTCAAACTCCATTTTAGTATCTGTTTATCTATTTGGTTGTCCTGAAAGTTGCCAGTCCTGTCCTGAAGGCTGTAGGGAATGCAAGGCAAATTTACAAAGACATCTGGCTGTGTCTGAACTGCAGACCATGAGCAGATATCTTTGTCTGACCTTCCTCTTTTCCTTAATGTTTCCCTCCATCTTGAGAAAATCTGTGCATATTATTTTTTCAAGCTTTGAGCATGCCAACCACATTCCATCTAGGGAACAGCAACTGTTTTTTACCCTATAATTTCCATATAACAGATGTTATAACATCTGCTATGATGTGAATGTAACTTGTCTGTTTCCTCTAACTTTACCCAGACATCTTTTCTCCATTGGGTTTCATACCAAGGCAATTTGGTTTGAGTTTAGGAATATATGTAAAGATATCACCTTGCTGAAGCATGAACTGACATCTCTTGTACAGAGTGGAATGTTCTGAAATAATGTTCTTGAGCTACTAGTGATTTTGGGTGACTGTATAAGGCTTGACCAGGCCCAAGACAGCTGTGCTGTTTCCAGAAACTGTAACTTAGAAATCTTCCAACAGGGCTAAACTAAAGGCAATTAAATCTATACAGGTATCTGCATTTTAGGAGCACAGTGGCCTATACTGTTGGTACATTAGTAACAACAGTAATGGAAAAAGTTAAATATGTTTTTTAAAATATCCAGAGAACCAAACTCGTTACTGAGAGACACTTCTAACAATGTATTTTCCTGTTAAAATCATACAACTTACAGCAGGGAAATGAACAATTACATTTCTGTTGCCAGAAAAGCACATACATTAGTTTGTTTTAAAATTAAATTTTCACACCAGAGAAGAATAATTTTTATCTGCTCAGAAAGTGATAGGAGCACCACTGTTATCTGTTTCTTTCAATATGAGTCTTTAGAAATGGTAAATTAGCTGATAAAGTATGCTGTAACTTAGCAACCTTCATTTTTAAAACTGTGTTTTAGGTTCTTTATATTAATATATCATAGGAGAGACACACTAAACTATTTAGCCTAAATGCCTGTGAATTATTTCTTAAGGCAGTTCAGTTTATGCTAACAGATATGATGAGCATTGCCTTCTGTTGTCTCCTTATAGTTCCACTTTTCTTTTTGTTCCATGCAGTGATATGATAATAATTTGCAGCGCGTTTCTTCTATACTCTGATATCTCAAGGTGCTCTCCATATTATACTAGGGCTTTTGATATGTAAGTCTTCCTGATCATCTTCCCTGATGAGTTTCATAGTAGTCTTGATTCTAAATTGTATTTATTTTTCCTTGTTTTAAAGAGCCTTATGCACTGTAAGTTTTGTTTTAACTGGAGCTTTTAATTTATAGACTTTGTAAGTGACCTCCTCTTTCTCATTCAATACTGTCAAGGATCAGACCTTGCTGCTGTCTAGGAGCCAAGAATTTAAATCCACAGCTCACTTTTCTCAAAGATGACTTGTCCACAGTGAAGCTATTGACAAAGCTCCTCCTAACGATAAATTTTTTTGCATTTTTTTAAAAAAGGTCATGTTCAGAGGCCTCTGATTCTGTAACTCACCTTGGCCACAATGACAACAATAATATCTGCTGCAATTATAGAAGAAAAATATTAAAGTAACTTAGAAGTAAAAACTGTTTAAATATTCTCTTCAAAACTGCAAATAACTAATGAGAGCATAAACATCACTCTAGCTTGCATAATGCAAAAAGAATTGGGGAAAGCTCTGCACCTTGATGTGTTCAAGATATAATATTGTTTAATTCAAACCATGCCACCCACAAAAAAGCTAATTTGAAATGTCTGTGCATTTTTGATCCAATTTCTTATTTATGGTGTAATGCTGTTCGCTTTCTTCACAGTGCCAAAAATGTTAGCATGATTGTGAAAAGTACATGCAATGTGTCTCCTGTAACTCACACAGCACTAACACCTGTGGATATTTTTGCTGACGAGCTGGGGAGAGCCCACAGAGAGACAAACTGAAGTTCCCTTGGTCAACATGAAGGTTTTTACTGTTTTTTAAATTTCCTGATTAATTACAGATTTCAATGTTTGAATGGTTATTATGCTTTCTTAAAATTTATGTTTAATGCTAAATACTCAAGTTAGTGTTATGTTCTCATGATTCTCATGATCTTTTAAAAACAAAGTCTTAAGTGTGCAGCTGATTGCTGTGTCAATGTGGACTCCTTAAGGTGCTTCTGGGGAAGAATGGATTGGCAGATTCTTGCTCCTCAGAGGCTACAGGTTAAATATCAGAAAAAGATTTAACTACTATTATAGTATGTTAACATGTATCACCTTTTAAAATATTTAATTGATGGCCACTCTAACAACATATTCAATCTAAAAGCTATTCCTTTTAGAGGTGTATCTCATATATGTTGGAGGAGAAGAGACTGGTCTGTGATAGCCTTTTGCCTGCCTTATGCCCCTTTGCCCGAGGACAACCTTCCTGAGAAAGCAACTTCTGAGAAAGCAGCCACGCTGCAGCTTCCCCTCACAGCATTACAAAAATCAAACACCTTATCTTCTTCATACCTGTGGCATTCAGCATTTGATTTCCTTGTCAAAGGGTCAAATATACGTAAAAGTACTAAGTATTCTTCTAAGAAATTTTTCTGTGACTATAAAGGGATATTGAGAAAATTATGTTTTTAAAACACATTTATATTAGATTATGGGTTTTCCAACTTCTGTAGCATCTGTAGGGTGCTTATTCTTCTTATACATTGTTCTCACATTTTAGAGACCTAAACAGTTTCCCATCAGGGAAATTCATTGTTTACACAATACTTATAGTAAATAAGTAACTTCCCGAAAGAAGTAAATTTAAACAAGTATTTTAAGTTAGAGATTCTCTTGCCTTTGTTCATGATTTTAGAAAAAAATATTATCTTACATAAGGTTACTAATTCTACAAAATACTGATGAGCATATCCAGAACACTAAAACAAAATTATTCTATTTAGAATGAAAATCATATGTAATAAGAAATCCATAAAGATGACTTTTGGTTCCTGGGTGAGTCATTAATGGAGAAAGTGCCAAAACCAGCCAGCTATTGGCTATTGGCAGTAAATAGATTAATTAACTCTAATGAAAATTTACATAATGTATTGAAAAGATAGTGCTTAAGCAGGGACACCTGGGAAAAGGTAATCTGTATGTGCTTCAAATGACCTGATTCCATCTCGGAAGAAATTGTGGGGAATGGAGAAGCTTGTAAGAAAAGAACAGATTTTTGTAGCTTATCAGTTTATACCAGTTTATTTATGCTTCTACAGGACTTGTTTTTAATTTATGTCAATGTGAAGACAGCTGAATGGAGTTAGTGATATTCAGTGTTGAAGACAACTTCTTGTGTTAATCCCGGTGTGATAGAAGTGAAGCTCTTGAATAGAAGGCTGCACAGGAGTACAAGATTATCCCATGGTCTGTGGTAGAGAATTGTTGATATCACCTATGTCTTTAATATAAGAAATCAATAAGTGTGTTTTATGTGGATATAGGTTGGTGAATAAACCATACAGTAAAGTGGAACTTTACACTTGCTGCAGACACATGCTTTTCTATCTAGGTACACTAAACAGCAATGAAGAAGACAGGTATATGTGAAACAAATCAACAAAATTGTCTCAAATTCCATGCAGTAGGTTCCTTTGCACTTTGACTGTGGCTTTGCTTTAATTCTTTTGCTTACACAGATTGCATATTGAAGTACATACAAGTATTTGATGTTTCCCTTCACACAAGTTAAAGAAAATATTTGTCTTCAGAGAATCTTCAAGACAGTACACTGATACAAAAAAGCACAATGCATTTTTTTACATTTGCTTTATTTTGCGGTGTGGGTTTTTATTAAAAAAAAACCACAATAAGCAAAAACCTACTACAATTCTAAGTCTCTTGTGATGGTTGGGATTGTTATGTAATCAACCTCTTCTGAAGCGAACTGTAGACTAATGACTAGGGATGTGTTCAGTAACCCACAAATAATTCCTGTATCCAGCCATTACTTAAAAAGAAGAGGACAGCTTTTTCTGTGGGTGAACCAGCAGTAATTAAAAGATGACAAATTCATGTAAATAACAGTGTAAAGGTTAATGCAGTCCTTGAACAGATCTAAACTCAGTGCCAGACTTTTTGGAAAAAGGGAATATGCTATATCCAAGTCATTTGTACATACAAGGAAAATAGTTGTGAAATAGTCCCTTTGGGCCGCAGGATGCATTATCTTCCTTCTCTGGTTGGAAAAATTGTTATACACTGTTTAACAGGTGGTTTGAATGGTAGCTATATTGCAGATTGGTGGGCACACTCAGGTTGTTAGGTTGCCAAGAAAGTCCTAACATAGAAGGGATATGACTGGGGAAGCACAGAACTGAGACCTGCTGAAGCACAGGATGTGATCCATAGCACCCAGTGCTTTGAGAAAGTGACTGTCCTGCCTTAGAGTCTCACCTGGTTTATCTTCCTCAGGTCAGGGGGTTGGTCAGCTGATAATACTTTGCTGCCTTGTGTAGTCTTCCCCAGTCCCTGCAGAGAAGAGGGCTAATGGAGGTCTTCTGGACTTCTCATTAGTACACACGGGATGTGCTTTGCCAGCCAACCTGAAATCTCCCTAAGCATATCTATTTATTCATCCATATTCAGATGACTCCTGGGCAGGTGAATGAGGCACCCTTCTGTGGTTCAGGCCACCTCTTTTTCCAAGTGTCCCCAGGAGTTTGATCCAGTAACTGTTAGCAGAACTTAGCTGTCAGTGTTAGCTGTGCAACAAGTGCTGACAGATCTGAATCAATTCAGACTGTGTGGTGGTGATCATTGCCAAGTAATCGTAACACTCATGGTGGTAAAGGGAAACCTTCTCTTTCTTATCTCTGAAAAGATTTGAATCCTTTAATCCTGTTTCCATGTAGAAAGCCCCAATTGCTACTTCTGGGAAGAATGCTCCAATTCTCCTAGCAGGTAAAAGCTTTGTATTAATTTTCTGAAATACTTTAGGAGCCAGAACTCATGTTTTCTCTACTCTATGCTATGCAGACATCAGCCACTCATGTTCTCTCTTGTGCCCTCTTTTATTCCTGGTGGCAATTTGACATAATTTCAATATGAGACATGAGGAGCATTCTTATCAAGGACAGAACCTGAAGTTCAAGGATACTTTCCCTGGTGTGGTTATGGGAGTGGGAGGATAAGTCTAAACAATCTGAAGCTGAGGAAGACTTTTATTTGTCACCTTAGGGAAATGCTTTTACCTTTAAGTGTTCACACAAAGTGTAAGTTTTCACCTCCATAAGGAAGCTTGACCATGGCACAATGAAGTACTGATCCCCAGTTTTCAGGAGAGTTGGGTTAGGAGACCTCAAGAGACAGACAGGTGCAGGGTTTTTCTGGTATTTTTTTTTGCACTGAGACTAAGGGTACCAGTTTATATGGTTTAGATCTGGAAGACATCCAGTAAGTCTGTAAAACCAGTCTTCAGTCATCCCAGTGTTATGATTTTAGGATTATTGCTGATAAAAGGTTCATGGATTGCTTTGACAACTATTTGGTTTGACAGCTAAGAACTGTCCAGACTTCTGCCAGGGGTTCTAAATTCAGTGGGGTCAGCTGAATGTCCAGCCACAGTAAGCAGGAACTAGGTAGCACTGGTGAGTGAGCCATGGCTGGAGGACTGGGACAATATTTACCTGTTGAGAGAACAAACAGGAGCAGCAGAATGGTGGGAGAGGAAAAGGAAGAAGGAATTTATGACTTGCTTCCCAAAACACTAGTTTAAGCTTAACATGCTGATAGGGTGTTCTATAGATAGCATGGCAAGCCTGACATATTGAAGCAGGATCACAGTTTGGGGAATTTAAAAATCCTTTTTTCTGCTAGCAAGAAAAAAAAAATCTTTGGTCAGAAAAAGATTGCTGTTAGTAGTTGGAAGGGAGGAGTACTAGGATGGGGCTGGTCTGCACATGAGACTAAAATAGATGATACCCTCTCATGGACTCATTAAACAGCCATCTATAAAACATTTGTCCATTTTATATGTTAATATAATTTTCTGATGGAAGGCGAATAGCTTAAATTAGTTGACTTAGTACCCTCACAAATCTTGGTCTGAAAGCATCCTGCTGTGGCAGCAGGGACTGTTTATACCTGGCCAGTTCAGCACACAGGTGCTCCAAAGAGAACAGCAGGGAGCAGTACACAGCTGGCTTTAATTTCACCACTTTAGTGGCGCTGTAGATGCAGCTGGGCAGGTCTTAAGCTCCATCTCATCTTTGCAGAGTGATGCAAGACGTATTGGTGTATTCACAGTGAAAGTGCTGGTACTCAGTTGCAGGGACAGGGTTTCCTTTTTGAATTTTAACTGTATTAGCATTTCTTGCTATTATGAATATGTCTGCATGGGAAATGAAAATCATTTAAAATCAGAGGGCATTAGTTCTGGCCATCAGTATTGCTCAATGTTAAGTTTCAACAATAAAAGCTTTTTTCTTTTAAAGTGATTTTTTGTGCTTTCTGGTTTTTTGTTTTTTTTTTTTTAATTCATAAATTTGGCAAAAAGCTACATGTTGAAATAAATTTACAGGATATGCACATCTAACAGTTCTTACAGTGTACGTAATGAAAACTGGTCTAGTTATGCTGTTATTTATTTCTGGTGTGGGCAGGTGTCCAGCTTAGTGTTTGTGGGAGTTTGAGTGTGAATGAGCAGAATTCAAAGTAAACAGGCAACTGTTGTCACTAGAGAAGCAGATTCTCAGTTATAACTTTGTGGACTTTTTAAAAAATATGAACATTTTGGATGACCTTTAGTGATCATTTTTTCTGAATGTTTCATTCTGACACTCAAAAGATAGCAAAATCAGACAGTAAACTGCAGGAATAAATATTGTTTCCCTGATCAGCCCATCTGATCAGGACCTGGCATTTCAGTTGGGAAAGAAATTCTGACATCCTAAAAATTAATTGCATTATGAATCAAAGGGATGCAGAAATCTCAACCCCCCTCTCAGCTTGGTGATCTTACAGCATATTCTTGGGCAATGGTACTTCTTGAATTGGTTAAAAGATATTTCAAATGTATCATTTTGATTCTTTGATTCTTTCATACACTTAGAGTAATGACTATAAAGTATATATTAAGGTTAATATAAAGATTGAAATGAACCATGTGGCCTCAGAAAGGAATGGCAGCAATATTTTATTTCAAAGTTTTTCTTTGAAAATCTTGTCTAGTCAGTAGATTCTCCCAAAAAGTAAAATTTAATTAAAGCTTCATGAGCTGATGCTTTTGGAGGAAATTGTTCTACTGAGGGATTTTCCGTCAGCAGCAACTACCTATCTGAATACCCTTAGTTTATTTAGATTCCTTTTTTTTTTTTAAAGATAAAAAAATCCAAGGAATTTTAAAAAAAAGCATATAAAGTATATAAAGAATGAACACAATCTCATCTAACAAAGAAGAATCCACAACTGGAACACAAACACATTATTATTAAACAGGCTGTTTGTACCAGGGGACTGAAAGACTGAAATGGACTGAAATTTGCTGCAAATTTGCATAGAGTATATGATTTTACAGCCTTGAAGTGAAAAAAAAAATATCCTCTATCTATGGGTCATGCAGAAGTGGGTGTTAACAACTCTGAACTGCAATATTATTATTTCCTCCACACTCCAGACTGCAGTGGTTAACAGCAAAGACGAGGGATGGGAAGAAGCGCATGAACCTTCTCCCCACAGAGCTGTTCAGCAGAGTGAGTTATCTTCACAGGAGAGGTGCTCCTCCTGTGGCCTCCTCTGGGCTTGCTCTGATGGGTCCATGTGCTTCTTATGTTGAGGGCCCTGGACCTGGATGTAGTACTTCAGGTGGCTTCTCATGAGGGCAGAGTAGAGGAGGAAAACCATCTCCCTTGATCCCTTGATCTGCTGACCACAGTTTTTTTGATGAAGTCAAAAATGAAGTTGGCTTTCTGTTTTGCAGGTGCGCACCACTGAGCTTCTCTGCCAGAGAACTCAAGGGCATGTAGCCCCAAACACAAGGTTGTAGTTGGCCTGATTTAAAGTTAGCATGAGTCCCATTTCCAGCAAAAATATAATTTTGGTGTTAGTGAAATTATCTTGGAGTAGATGTTGTATAATTAATGTGGGAAAAGCCATAAATATCTCATTCACCTCCCTTAACCTTCTTCCAGTTGAGGTATTCCCTTTCACATCAGCAAAATTATGGGTAATCTTCAATTTTCATTTGATCAGACCTTAAAATTACAGTGATATTTTGTTCATTAAATAAATTCTGTACCCTTGAACCTTCAGCTATGGGCCATATGAATGATGAGAACTTTTTAGGGGCCTAACTTAAGCAGATGGGAAAAGAGAAGAATGAAGAAAGCCTCACAGAGGAGACACTTGTAGCTGGTGATATTTTGCTGGATTCCCCTTTCCAGGATCAGAGACAGAAAGAAAGCACGTTTCTCTGACTAGTCAAATATGCATTTGGGAATCAGCAGTGGTGTTAATAGCCAGGTTTTTGGAGCCAGTTCAGACTGCCTCACCCAAGGTCATGGGCCTTGAGCAGCTCATACTGGAGCAGAAGTCATGCACCATTCACTCCACTGCTTTAACTTTAAGCTAAAAATTTTAAATAACCACTTTGTAATTGTTGAGGAAGCCCGATAGCACATGATCCAATGCACACTGAGACTGGTGAGTTTTCTCCCAACTCCTATGGAGAGAAAACTCTCTCCATGGGGTTTGGTACATCATATATATAGAGAGTCACTTGATTTCACTCTCAGTGAAGCATATTTTTACTCAAGAGTTTTGAAGCCTTTTTTTCAGTATCTGTTAATAAAATGTGGATGCTTGATTTCGCCGATCTGTTTTTGTAATGGGTTGAGTTCAAATTATGATCAGAATTTGAAGATTTCCCTGGTCACTTTGAAATACTGCTGGGAAATCTGTCAACTTATCCTATTGCATTCTTGATGATTATTGGAGTTTAGATAAATTACAATTTCAGTTTATGACTGAATTACATGACTTGAAATAGCTCTTTCATGTTTTAATCAGAATCACCATGCATAGTCTCTAGGTCATTATCACAAAAACATGGAGCATTTTCTTGACCAACTGGGATTTTTGCTTTTCTTTAGAGAAGACTACATTAAGTACAAAATTGTTTGCTTTTCTTTATATCCTATTCCAGATATAATTAGAATTCTGCATTATCTTCATTATTACTGCTATCTTCTAGACAAGGTAATGGACTATAAATTTGATGTATGAGTATGTTTCTGTTAAGAAGAAACACAGATAAAATTATTTTGTCATTAATTTGCATTTAGTGGTATCTTAAATACTTCATGTCTTTGTCTGCAATATTTGAAAAATTTATTGAGCAGCCCCATAGTAAAAGTTTACCTTTTGCAGGATTGATTTTTAAATTCATTTTGTAATTAAGTTAATTGTGTGTGGCATCTGAATGCTAAATCTAATTACATAATTAGATATCTGCATTATTAACTGATCTGCAGTGACATAATAAATACATCCTTTGAATTCCCTTGTCTTTGTACATTTGATCTGCAAGTTATTTGGTGTACAGTTGTTAAAAGAACATATATTTCAACTGCTTTATTATTCCAAATTTATGAATTTGAGATAAAAATGAATGATTTGACATATGGTTATTTAAGCAAATATAAGCTAGCTACAGACGATTTGCAGCACATTTCTTAACCATCACTGAAATGCAATGAATTGTTTTTGCATGAAAACATTACATGTGAAAATTTGTTCCAAAATTAAATTATTTAGACTAGAAAAAAATTCATAGGGAAGCTGAAACATTCAGGTGAGGCTGAAAATGCATTTAATTAACATTTAAGAATCAGTAGAGAGTTGATGAACTTCAAAGAGATATTATTCAGCTATTTCTTAGATCAAAGCAACAATGATAACACATGATGACAGAGAAAGATTGAAAATTTGGGCTCAATGTGGAGAATCAGGTAATTAGATCCATGGGGTAAATTACAGCAGAAGATTTTTTAGTAGCTTTGCAATAATACCTTATAAAATTGGAGATGTCTGAGTGGTGAGCAATAATTGTCACCCCTTGCTCTTTTTTTCACAAACATCCTGTCTATTTAGGTGTGCAAGTCAGATTAAGCTGAAACAAAAATCAGAAATGAAGTTTGGTTTCTAGGCCCACACAAATTTCTAATTGTTACAGTATTTAGCACACTAATAAGGAATGTGTTTCTCCTTATGCATTGAAGTATATTTATTTGTTCATAAATTAGTGTTTAAAAATTATATTAGATGATGTAGAACCTTCAGAAATCTGGAATTAGGACACCATATAACTCTATTGGACATTATCTACTTGGAAGGGGAGTACAAAATGCTCAAATTGAAGATCACAATCATAGAATCAACTAGATTGAAAAAGACCTTTGAGATCACCAAATCCAACCTATGACCTACCTTGTCAATTAGACCACGACACTGAGTGCCACATCCAGTCTTTTCTTAAATACCTCCAGGGACAGTGGCTCCACCACCTCCCTGGGCAGCCAAATCCAATGCCCAATCACCCCTTTTGTGAAGAAGTTCCTAATGTCCAACCTAAACCTCCCCTGGTGCAGCTTAAGACTGTGTCCTCTTTTTCTGTCACTGTTTGCCTGGGAGAAGAGACTGATCCCACCTGGCTACGACCTTTATGTAGTTTTAGAGCGTGATAAACTCACCCTTGGGTTTCCTTTCCCTCCAGGCTGAACAACCCCAGGTCTCTCAGCCACTCTTCACAGGACTTGGATTCCAGACCCTTCAGCAGCCTTGTTACCTTTCCTGGATATGCTCTGGCAGTTCAACATCCTTGCTAAATTCGGAGGCTAGAACTGGACACAGCACTCAAGGTGCACTTTCACCAGTGCCAAGTAGAGGGAAGAATGACCTCCCTGCTCCTGCTGGCCACACTATTCCTGATACAGGCCAGAATGCAATTGGCCTTCTTGGCCACGCAGGCACACTTTTTTTGTGTCCTTTCTTCACTAGCAAGGCAGTTCTGCCTATGGAAACATTTTGACCATCATGGTTGTCCTATATAGGCAATGTCATTGGAACATTAATGTCCCTTATGTGGGAATTGTGTAATACAGAGATTAATATCCCAAGCCCTTGACTAAAGTTGAATTTAACGTACTTTACAAAATTTCTACGCCTCCTTTTGTCTCTTATTTTTAGATAGATTAATTTAATATCACAATAACCCTATAATTGAATTAGATTGTTATATTATATTATATATATTAGTGGATAAGACACAGTCACTCAGCTGGTCTTCAAGTGGTCCATCTAGATTAGTTTTCCTAGGTTTTTATGTTAACTTGAATAAATCACAAAAGTTCCTGCACCTTGGTAATTTTTTCTTTTTCCCCCACAATTTTTAGTACTCTAGCTGTAAATATTATGATAGTTTTAGAACAAAGGTTGTCTACTTTTGCATTTCTGTCCTTTATGTGGAAGAATCTTATTTGACCCTCCATGCACTAAAAATGAAATGAAAATTGCAGAAAATTTACAGAAAGACTATTTCATACATATTTAATGTCTCAGAAAATTCATGGCAGTAACAAAGCAGAAATTAAGATTTTCTAGTACTCTTGCACATCTTTTTAATGTTTGTGCTACACGTCCTCTGAGGAAAAGCTGAACACACAGCAACTATGTGCTGAGATACTGGCTGAGGGATTGTGAGTGTAAAGGTGCGTGAAAATTAAATTAAATAGAACAAAAGGAGAGTATTTCGGAAAGAAAAATCATTTCCTCTAATACAGTGTTTCACATTTGACATATACAAGTTCAATAAAAGCCAGACAGTAAAACCAATTTCCATGTTTATTTTTACCCTCACTACCTTGGATAGTCTTCCTCTAAAATTCATATCTCCCGTTCCAGGCAGTTTGTGATTCTACCACAGAAAAGCATGATTTTGAAATAGTAGCCATTTTCATGCATCTCCCTCTCTGCCATTCAGTCAGAGCAGATGTGTCGTTGCATACCAACCACATGCTGGAAATCTGGCAAAGCTACAGCATAGATCTTAAGTCAGCCTACACAGAGACAAGAATCTCTGCCTATGCCCATGAATACTCTGGGTCTTTTGCTTCTTGGGCCCAATGGTGCCTTCTGAATGCAGATCAGCTGTGCAAAAAAGCTTCAAGCTACAAAATAAGCCTCAAAGTTGGCTCACCTCCAATACCATCTGTGCTTTTAGATCTTAAACATCTATTCAGATGTATTAACGTGTGAAGATCCATTGTTTTTTTTCTAGTAGTTAAAGACAATGAAAAATAAAAGGGGAGAAAAACCACCTGCAGCACAGAAACCCTTTTTTTTTCATTGAAGCGGGTATGGGGACAGAATACCACTTCTACTGTTGGCTGTACATGTTGTATTTCCTGGGTGAATGATGTGTAGACTGATACTGTGTGATGTATAGTGACTCAAAGGAGAGTTTTGAATGTAAAAGATGTTATTCTGAAGTAATAAAATAGTTACATGGCATAAAGACAGTCAATTGATTTTAGGCCAAGTGTATGCATTTTGTCTTGTCATCATTATGGAAAATTAATTTTTATGGTCCTGCGCTTGGTAGATTCTGAGGTCTCTCTTATGTTCACAGACAGAATCCTAGATGGTGCAGAGTACTACTGCAACTACTAGAATAGTACTTACATTTCTTAATGAAAATAGTTAATCTGTGAGAGAATATAAATAGAAGATCCATACCTATGTGTAATACTGTATATACGTAAGAGACAAAAGCCCTTCTGGAATGCAAAAAAGTGTCCAACTTCCTTTAGAGAGTTTCAAATTAGTTCCTATATTTTATATAAAGACTCAGTCACATGTACTGTGAATAGTCGAACACTATGCCTTTTTTGATTGTTTTTATAATATGCATTAAAGTCACACATATAAGAATTCAGCAGCTGAACTCCCCATGTTTGGTGGAAGTCTTGGCACTGTGGCTACTATAGGCTCTGCTGGTGACTGTATCTTCACTTTCTGTTCATTTAATTGCATGTTGCTTTACAAACACCTACAGCACGTCAAGTCAAGTGTGAAAGAAGATATAATAGCTACATATGTTTTAATTCTACAAGTTGTCATTAGGTGGAATGCTACAGCTTGTGCTGTGCAGGCAAGCAGAGAAGATGATAACAGTCCATTAAGACTGACTTAAGAGGCCTTAAAATCTTTTGAGTGTAGGATCTGTAAGTGTTGCCCATTTTGGAAACTGCTTAAAATTACTGACCTTGCGGCAGATTCTGGGATGAAGCTTTTCAATATTGGAGCCTTCCTTTTTTTTAAAGTAGCATTCTGTAGTAAATCCTTCCTTGATGCCTGTTGTTCTACTCTTCCACAATTATTTCAGAGATACTCCTGCCAGTCACTTGTCAATCTTATGTCTATTTCCCCGAGAGTATGAGATTGCTGACTGTACATATATCACTGTCAGAAAAATTGCCAGTGATTTGTCTCTTGTGGTTTTCAGTTGCTGGTTCCCACTTGGGCACTCTATAGCGAGGAAAATACAAATTCTCAATATTTCCCTAGTTTTCTCTTCCCATATTTTTTTTATTATATTTATTTCTTGTTGATTATATGATAACCACTTCCCACTCCTTCAGGCTGCTGGATTGGTGGCCATCATGTGTGCTTGTGGTATATTTCGAATCACCAAACTCTTTGATGCTGCTGAATCCTTCCTATGTTGGTTTGAGACAGCAGAGACAGGTTTAAATTAGCAGTTTCTTTGTCTGGCAGTGCAAATAATCTGAGATCACAGAAATGCTGCTGGCATTTATACGCTGCTCCTCTGATGGGACTGTCAGCTTTCTTGGCTCTTCGACACAAATCTTTCCTTTTGGCTGTCCAAATTTGGCTTGAAATGGCATCTCATTAAATGGCTTATACCAGGTTGAGAACTGCTTCCTCCTCTGCCTCACAACTCTTCCCTGGGCATTTGCAATATGATATTCTGCCATGTTGAGGTGGAAGCTGGATTTAAAAGGTTTCTCAGAGTGTACATACTTGTACGAAGAAATCTTCATTATATAGGTTACCATCATTAACCTACTGGTTTTTAGAGATTGGATGTGTAGTTAGTAACAGATAATTATCACAAGGTCTTTTCTATCCATTTTACATTCCTTTTCTCTCTCTTTGCAAAACCTTCCTTTTGACAGAACAAGCAATTTGTATTACTTCAGCTTCATGAGTTCTACATAGTCTGGGAAGTAAAATATTATTTTCTTTTTATTGACTGATAATAAGACTGAAATAGTAAACTTTGATGGAGATTTAATCAGTCAGGCCTTAACCTAGAAGTATTGCCCTGGGACCACAAAAAACTCTCCATATTTTAACATTTAGATCTATGATTGCTACTTGCAAGCTCTATTTATTTCTGAAAGAGGTTAATTTATTCATTTGTACTTAGTATCCATTAGACAGGGATGATACCCTTCAACTACTGAAGATTTGTCAAATGCTTTTCTTGAACAAGAAGTCTTTTTTAGCAAATAAGATAGCCCACAAAAGAAACCGAGAACATCTGGAAGGTTGGCAATGTGTGTCTTTCATTTATAATACATGTGTATTAAGTTGTTTAAATGGAAAAAGAAAAAGGTTATGAAATCTACATTTCTGCACCATGCATCCAGGGTCCTTTACATTTCTGTGATTGGTTATTCCATAATAGAATGCATTAGATGCATTTTGGAGTAAAGCAAGGATTTCATTGAAACAATATACAAGTACTGAAGTAACATTTACCAATGTTTGCTGTTATAATTTTATAACTTCTGCTTTATTTTAGCTAATTACACATTTAGTCTAAGTGGTCCTCCACTGATTTCAATAGGAGCTAGTTATACTGGACTCTCAATGCCTTGAGGAAACTTCTGCCACAGCATAGTATTTATGTCCTGATATCACACGTGCACCTTCCCTAGGGCAGTTGTCTCTTATAGGCAGAAAACACAAATCCCATCTGTCTAAAGCAATTTGACATCTGGGTTGAATGATTTGATGGATGTTCTTGCCTCTCCCTCTTGACTGAATGCAGGACCTAGGAAACCTGAAGAGCATAATTTCTTAGCAGGGTCTCTGCTTCTAGATGAGATGAATCCCACTCCTAGTGTGTAATCCCTGTTTTGCTGAGGACCCCAGACCTGGGTGCATCCATGTGAGTTCTCAGCAAGGTAGAGCAGAGGGACAGAATCCCCTCCCGCACCCTGCTAGCCCATGCTACTTTTGATGTAGCCCAGGGCATGTTTGGCTTTCTGGGCTGCAAGGGCTCATGGTTGGGTGATGTCCGGCCTCTCACCCACCAGCACCCCCAAATCCCTCTTAGCAGGGCTGCTTTCAATCTGTTCATCCCCCACCCTCAGACTGATAGTAGGGGTTTTCCCAATCCAGGTGCAGCACCTTGGTCTTGTTAAACTTCATGAAATTCTCATGGGCCACTTCTCAGCCTTGTCCTGATCCCTCTGGACAGCATCCCATCCTTGAGGAATGTCAATCACACCACTCAGCTTGTTTTGCAAATTTGCTGAGGGCACATTTGATCCCCTTGTTAATTTCATTGATGAGGATATTAGACAGCACCAGTTCCAATAGAGATCCCTGAGGGACACCTCTTTCCACTTACGTCTGTCAGGACCACTATCCTTTTGGTGTCCAGTCAATTCCTCATCCACCAAACAGTCCACACATCAAATCCAGCTCTCTCCAGCTGGGAGAGAAGGATATTGTGGGGACCTGCCAAAGGCCTTATAGAAGTCCAGGTATTTGACATCTGTAGCCCTTTCTTTGTCCACTGATGCAGCTGATCCATCATATTTATCACACATAGTGTTGGCCAGCAGTCTGTACTGAAAAAGGTAGGTGGGTCAGGCTAGAGGAAATGTGTTGTTGAAATTTAATAAGATGTGTGAGTGGCCCAGTCACTGTGCTGGGTAGCTTGGTGTAGATGCTGCAATGTCTGATGATGTGTCGGCAATGTGTGGCACTTGTAGGATGCAGAATGCACCTGTGGAATGGGGACAAGGGAGTTAAACTATTAGAGTGGAAAACATGGAAAGATTTATTCCTGATCACTGGCTCATTGTCATACATGTGTTATTGATTTGAATAAACAATTTTTGGTCATCAGAATGGCATTTAAAAAAAAAAAACACATAGGCCCAAAGCAGAAAAATGGTACAGTCATGGGGATGCATGTCATTTAGCTGATAGTTTGGGCTGCTGATATTTACAAAAGAAAGAATGTTATATATATTAATATGTTTGTTATTGAATTGGATACTAGTTTTCCTTGTGTCCTCTGCAACTTGTCAGAAGTGAGTCTGGTTGCAGACAGGGAAATGCTCTCAATTTTAGAAATGGAGGTTGATGGAGGTTTGTTAATCCGAGGAGACCTGGACCCAATTTAGACTTTTCAGTTTCTTTCAGTTCCTTTCTTTCCCCATTTTTTTGGTCAGTAGCACGTCAGGATTCTAAAATAATTTATGTATTAATAAATTAGGTTTGAATTTTCAAGCTGATAGATACTTTGATTCTTGTTCACAGAAGAACTGTAGATGGGAAATTAAATTGTATCCTTACAGCTCCTTATATGTAATAATACAAATTGTTTCTAGAACACCTATGAGATGGGAAATTTGTGATAAGGATGTGCAGGTAAAAAGCACAAAACTCATGGGTTATGAGATGACTCTGTATTTACTTACAGGTACAAAACCCCATTTGTAAGGATTGGAGGCAAATGTTATAAATGCATTTTTTATATCAATCACTTAAAAACTGTACATTTCCAGCATTTAAAAACATAGCATTTAAAATAACCATTTGCTTGAGATTTTTCATATTTGTTTTCTCCTTCTAGTTCTTGCTATTTTACTCGAAAACATACATGGCTTTGAAAATTGTGGCATTAAACACTGAAACCATCAATGCATTTTGCAACTTCTTGGAATTTTTAGGATTTACAGTAAAGGCTAAATTGAAAGAACACAGTGCTCACCAGCTCTTACAATAAAAGCTTCCCTGTGCCTGTGTCTCACACCAGTGCAACATGAGATGGATGAGATGAGATGACATTCATCCTGGGGGAATACATCAGCTGGCAGAGACCTTCACCCACATACAGGTCAGTTCTCTTTTGAGCAGATGTGAGATAATTGCAAGAGGTGTGAGAGCCTACATTGCTGGGTCAGAGGGTGAATCTGCTCTCCTACCAACGCAGTGCTCACCCAGAGTCATATTTACATATATGGGAAAGCAATTTAACCTGATGGCTTCACAGATGAACAAAAGGGATGGATTTGGCCTGGTGTCTTTGCTCCTCAACTGCCTATGAGCCTAATTGAATTTTAGCATAATTAAACTCACCGTGTACTGACAGATTGCATTTCACTCTGCCTCCCATACAGTGGCAGGGGAAAGGAGTTTGCTTCAGGTGCTATTGCCTTTTCCCAAGGGCCTGAATAAATGGAAACGGGAGGGGGAGCTGTGGGAACATGAAAAAGAAAGGGAATTATTACTTTGCTTTCAATAAAGGAGGAAGAAGAAAAATTTCCATTTGTTTCAACCGTACTTTTGCTCACTCAAAAGACAACATTGTTTGACCTAACAGAACTGGGATTAAGAAGGCATAGGGTGGTCAAATATAAATATGCTGGGCAGTGAATGAGACACTATTGACACATAAAAAACTGAGTTTAAATAGCAGACAGGAAAAAACATAGACTGGAAATATGAAAGTTTCTAGCTCATTAGAGCAACAATTTCTGCCTCCTAGTAGAAGAAGTAAAATTTTAAGCTCTGCTAAGGTAGAAATTGGCAGATTGCTAAAAGGTTTGGTGACTGAACAGCAGGGAATTGGATTCAGAATTCCAAAGTTCTCCTAGGCTTTGGTGGGTTTGAGGAAGGAAAAGTAAATCTAGCTTGCTGCTGTAAACAGTCCTCTAGGATACCTCAGTTTCCTTAAGAAAGAGGAGATTCACAAGAAGAACCTGAAAAAACCCCAAGGTATTAATTCAGTACTTATGGGTGGATGAGTCCTGCTTTAAATCTGTATTCTGGCAAGGGAGAAGGGGGAGGCCTGTGCCTTGCACATGGGCTGTAATTGCTCTCTGTACGCTGGCCTCTGAGAAGGGAAGAGGGCAGCAGCGCTGTAGCAAATGCCTGCAATACCCTCGGTAGCTTGTAAAGGAGGATGCAGAGCTGTGAATCCTCAGAGGTGTTAGGTGCTTCTTGCTGGCACAGTAAGCCACCTAACTGTGCTAGGAGAGCAGTCTAAGAACTTGCCCAAGTGTTCCTAGCTGTCCCTACTGCCCAGCTTAGACAGCTTCCTTGGTTTTGCTGTGCATGCAATGTGCCCATGTTTAAAGCTTTAACTGTGATTTCCAAAGGTCTCCATGGAAACGACTTCAGCTACCTAAGCTAGCACACCTGTCTTGAGTGTAATCATCATCAACACCTGTCATTCCCTGGAGAAGGGAATTACCAGCCTCACTGGCTGCTGCCCAGAACACATAGACTGTGCTGAATTCCAGCACTGAATTCATTTCTGCACTTCATCAGAGCAGCAAAAACTTCAATACTATAAAGAAAATCTGCTACAGTCATATGGTGGATAAAAAAAGCTAAGTAATTTCTCACCTGGTGAAGGACAGAAAGAAATATGAGTTTCTTCTAAAATTACTGAAGTATTCATATCCTACTGTGCTAGCAGTGATATTAAACCTTCCCCCAGATAGAATACATGGAAAGTCAGTATAGTGCTCCTTACATTCATACTTAACAGTATGAAAGGGTAAAATTCAATAAATGAAAAATGCACTACAGACTTATTAATTGTTCTGGTTTTGTGATATGTATCTTTCCTTATGGTCCTTCATCAGATCTTCAGTCAGAGTTATTTTGCTGCCATTTAGCAAATATTTCCCCTTTTAATAACTAGTCACATACCCTCTTAATCAAATTCAGTGAGGGCTATGGTGAAATGACACAGTAAATGTATTAAGCAACATAAAATTGCTCATACAGTTAAAACTATAGTTCTGATATTAAAATAGTCCAATAATAATAGTTAAGAACATTTTAATGATGTTAGCATTGTTACAATGATAAGAAATTATCTTAATGTCAAACTGAAATTCCTTTTGCTTTTTTATTTAGACCTGTCATGCAATATTTTATTTTATACAATTTAGACACAAAGAGTGTACCCATGAAAGATGGGATTTTACAGAATAATAGTGGAACAGTAATTGAAAATGTTATTTCTACTGCATCATACAATTTGATTTTCTTTTGTTTAATTCACACCATAGCTAAATAATTTCCTCTTTCTAAGAAAAACATTTCAAAATATTCTTATTCTAGTTGCCCTATGTCATTTGTCAGTAATTGTGTGGCTTCCTGAAGTGAGATTTTCAGCTATAATCCCTGTTGTCTCTAATTAACGGAGTAATTTTATTCATTATTTGTGGTTGGAATGAATAATTTTAGTGCTTAAATGGGACCTTTTAAACAGCCACACAGTTAACCTGGTTTTTACCTATAGCCAAAAGAGTAATAACTGAAAACCATAACACAACTTACCTCTTCCACTTTCTCAACTGAGGCTGTAAGTCTGTGTTTTTAGCTTGACAATGGGATTCAAAACCAGTTACCTCTTGCACACAAGCTCAAAACTGTCTTTTCCTCAGTGATCAGTGATTGTGTTGACAAAGCCAAACTCGTGCTGTCCTACACTTACCCACTTCACCATGGACTGTGAGTGAATACCAGAGCAAGAAAAGCTACATAAAACCTGCACGTGCATGGAGTGGATGCAACGAAATGGAAGAGGCACGTGCATGTGCTGTACTTTCACAGCAGGGGAAATCCAGGCTTCAGGCTGAAGACATGCTCATAATTAAGTTTTTTGTAACTTTCTGTGCTCTTCTCAACAGTTATTGTTGCCAGTGTACCCTGATGACTGAGGCTGGGAATGGCATCAAGGGGACAAAGCACAGCTTTTCTTATACATTTGAGTAAAAGAGACACAGACTCTTGAATAATAATACCTGTAATAATAAATGTTCACTCTTTCAGGTGATTTTCAGGTGATTTTCCTACAGTATGACCTTCTTAAGAAAAGCAAATTTTTATTTTTTAATTTTAAATCATAGGACAGAAGTAGTGGCAGTTTTGCCAGGCAGTAGGGCTTCTCTGTTTGCAGGAAGTTTGTGAAAGGACTGGAACCTGCCTTCCCTCTGGGCCGAGTGGGATACTTAAGTGTTACTGAAACTGAGTTTGGAAGAGAGAGAATGAGGTGGCTATCCCACAGCTACTCCACCACTTCTGTGAGAGGCTGGAGGATGGTGCTGGAGAGGCCCTCATGTGGTTACACATTTGTATAGTTTAAACAGAATCTTCTAAAATAGACTGCAGAAAATTCCTCTACAAGAGAATGAAGTATTTAGGAATTGTGCAGGATAGCTGTTGAGAGGTGGATCATGCTGTTTAATTGTCTTCATCTAATGATGGAGGAATTCTGTTAGAAGAAAACCACCAAGGATTAGAAGATGCTGAACTACTAAGATGCTAACTACTTTTTCTAGGACAAATATAAGTATCTAAATAAGACATAATGAAAAAAAATATTCTCCCAGAAAAGAGGAAACCTATCCTGGATTAAAGAACTACTGTGAACTTTTGTTACAGACAGTTTTTCTAATTTAATGCCTAGGCCTTATGAATTTATTTTAATGTGGGCCATACTTAATCCTAATGCTAAACTCTGGCTATAAAAGGTAATTGGACAATGAATCAGCTTGCATCTACTATAAATTTTAAATTAACAGTGACAGGACCCATCTGAAGATGAGATGAACACATTGTGAAGAAAATAGATATAATGAAAGTCTTCAAAAGTGTTCAAAGTATTTTTTTTAGTAGTACTTTAAAAAATGCCTACTTGCAAAAATGCCAGCATTATTCCTTGTACTGAATGCTCTGATAATGCCTCAGATTCCATGGAATTGATTTCTGACTGTAATTCTTTAAGAACTGTTTATCAAGTTTCTTGTCACATGCATTTCCTTGTGACCAAAGTTTCCATGAGATAAACTTATAAATGAACCCATCCAGCAAGGAAAAAAGATTGTTCAAGACTCTAATAGGCCACAAATTGGATTGCTGAACAATCCTCTAATCTGTTGTCTCTGTTCTTCTTTTGCTATAACTAAGACTAGGGAAAAAAAAGCTATGAGCTGCTGTCAGTTGTAATTATTCCCAACTCAGATAAAATGTCCTGACCTGTGAGAGGTAGGTCAAATGTCAGAGAAGGCTTATGGGAAACACTAGAAGGGTGAAGGATTCTAAATAAGCTGGCAAGTATTTACCCCTTTTGTAGAAAATATCTGTGAATTTCTAAAGCAGAAAAAAAATAGAAAATGTCATGACATGTCTACAGTGACCCTGTCCATACTAATCTCTTGTCAGGCATATTGATGAGTTAAGTGGCTTAGTAATTATTTTTGCCATCAGAGATGACACACATTGATGTCTCTGCAGCAGATACCTTTTTCATATATTTTATGTCTGGATTAGAACAGATTAAGTCATGATGTTTAATGTTGTCTGTGTATATGCATATGCATTCATGATAAGACTCGAACCAACATGTTTTAATTTGGATGAATTTGCTAATCAGCCACGTGTACTAAGTAATTCATTGTCCAGGCAACAAATTAATAGAATCCCAAATTTAAAAAAACCCAAACCCAGTATCATTTTAAAGTACAAAAAATTACTACCTCTCAGAACTACATTGTTGCTATGTTTATAGGTTGTGATGGTGTGATGGTAACTATAATATTTATTTTTTGTTAGTTGGAGGAATCTGTAATTTATTTTTGTTTAATGTTAAAGTTCAAGCCACTCACTTGAAGTGAGAGACTAGAAGTGACTTGAACTAGCCACTTGCTTATGAAAGGAGATGATTGGATAAAATGGTTCCTACCAACCGAGAACTGAAGCATTAGACCCACAGGTTTGTGAATATAGCCTGAAACTTTTTGTCCACGCTGGACTAGTCACTCATATGCATGATACAACCATTCTTCACTATTAAGCCCCCCTGCGTTTAGTACATAAATACAGCAGAAGCAGTGTGCCTAGCTTGAAGTAAAGCAGGTTAAATGTGGAGAATAGGGAGCATGATGAGCACTTACAAATGCTTCAGACTGAAGTAATTATCTTTTATGTATCATTAAATAGGATGTAAAGTCAGGGATATGTGTCAAGTAGTGAGAAACAGTATATTCAGTCCAATCTGTAGTACCCTTTATCTTGCACATTAATATGATTTTTCTGCTTATTTATAAAGCATTAAATGCATACTGAATGTCTTTAAAGGTGAATAGGCTGCTGGCTTGCAAGCACAGAAGAATCTTGTTGACCTGAATGTTGAATGAAGTACTATTCTCCCAGTTCTTATACTGCATCTGTAGCCAATAAAAAATATCCTTTCCTTGGGCATTCTAATGGAGAGGATACCTTGGCTGAATTCCCCTCCTCTTTCTTCTGAACTGAATGGTTCTCCCTGTGGTGTGCATTCAGTCTGAGAGAAGCGGCTGTTAATTCCCATCTGGAATCATTAAAGGATATTGAGTTGTTACATGATCAATTCACCTTAGTCTGATTCCACTGAAATTTTAAGCAAAATGTATGATATATTGAGATTCTGAGGAAAGCAGAATATATTGCAAATAAACAATTGCTGATTACTTCTCCTGGAATATTGAAATATAAACCAGTTATCTGTTGAGTCACACCAAGACTGTTTTAATTTTTCTGCTGCTTCAAATCCATTTTAAGTGACCTTACCATTCTTCCTGTAATGCATAATAAATGGAATCACTAATTCTTTTAGAAAGTATGTAAAAAAGAATCTTCAATTTTAAATGAACATTATCTGTATAGAAATTAGTTTAAATAAATGGTAATGCATCCCACAGTATTTTTCTCCTAGCACCAACCACCAGGACACCTGTGTGTCTGGTCCTTCCTCATTATTGTTTCTTCAGTGGCCTTTTATCTTTATTGTTTTAGCTGTCATGTTTTAGATTAAAACAGCATATTAATGCTTAAAATACAAAAGCCAGATTTATGTAGAAATTTGATAGACTTTATACTCTGTAAAGACATTCTTTGGAAACCCATAATTTGCAGGCCATGGTTAGAAGTCTGTTCAGACAAGAAAAACATGATAATGAGTTTCAGTAGAGTTAGAGGGATTGTTGTATTTCAGTTTTGCTTTATTGCTAAGATTATACTAATTCTAGGGGATAAATAGGCCAGCTCTGGCTCCACCTCAGTTATATGGGACATTTCCAGATATAAGAGATTTCATCAGGAATATTGGTCAGATCAGTGGGACAGATTTCCCAAGTGATTTAATGAGAGTTGAACAATGTTGTTTTTAAAAACAAACTGGTTTCAATATGGAAATATTGTTTTGGTAGCTATTCACCCCATAAACAGTCTTGAATATTAACATTAGTCCAAATGGTTCATTCCAATACTTTCCTGCTATAGCTATTACAGCCACAGAAAGAAGCTTGAGATCAATAAACAGAAGCTTTCATTTTAGACATCAATCCTTTATTCATACATATCCAGATTTCCAGCCTTCTAGTACTTTTGCTCACAGCTCTTTTTTTTTCTTCAATGCATGGTAGAAATAGACTGAAGTCACTTCACCAGACCTTGACACGCCACAAAACTAGGAAGCAGATAATACTGCATATCACAAGAAAGTATAATGTTTGATGTCTTTTCAGTGATTGTCTAAGTACTACACAGGCAGCAAGAAGGGCAGGGTCTGCCTTCTGCTGCTCTGCGGAATCACTAATTCTCAATTCTCTGCCCTTGATCAAAGCACCAGTGTACAAACTATGTGTATTCTTTGCTTCTTTTTTGTCAAGGTTGAGATTAAAAGATGGTATTTCTTGTTCAGACTCAGATGTTTATTAGTTCTTATCTATATTACAGTCTCACTAACCATGAGTTCTACAGACCTTCATTCTAACAAACTAAAAATGGAGCCCTATCTCTCTCTCTCTCTCTCTCCAGGGCCTTTTAAGGACAAACTGTCCAATTAAGAAATTACATCTAAATTATTTTTATTTTTAACCCAATAACTAATCACTCATGTCCCACAATGCGGACTGTATTATCCAATTACACAATACCATCCGAACGCATGAAGAAGAAGGTGAGCCATCTTGCTTTATATATATTACTATATTCTAAAACATTAAACTCTTCAGTTTTCCATCATGTGATATTGCGCACTTCTATTCAAGCTATACACCCATAATCCCAGTTCTATCATTCAATTTTGGAAGCCTTCTCCACAGCCTCAGGTCAAATGCAGTGTTTTCTCTGGGGTCAGTGCCTGTCAGCACAGAAAGTCTAAAATTCTCACAAGCTGGGGTTCCAACACCTGTAGCCATAGTTTCAATATGACTATAGGTCATATTGAAATAGGACATGGCTTGCCATATTAGAGTGGGTAATAGGTAATGTATTTTTTGCGTACTGTCAACTGGCACACATTTATGCAGGAGATTTAAGCTGCAATATAATAAAATAAACTACTGTCCTTGGGTGCCTTTCAATTTTCCAATCTGGGCTCTTCACACTTGAGGTGATCAGTTGAGAAAATAAATTTATACACTTTTAAGACTACTGCTTCTGATATATAAGGGAAAGAAGTACAATTGAAACTTGATGACAAAAATAGTGGCTTTTTAATGCAGAGCTTTGATTTGTTCTTTTCTCTGCTTAACTTACAGAAGTCAGAGTATAAGAAATGAAATTCCTCTTATGTCTTCTGCATCTTCACTGGCAGTTAGGTAGGTTTCTCTGAATGTCTGTATTATATTAATTTCATATAATAATATGAAAATGTTTAATTTCTGGTTTGCATGTATCCTTATTATTATTTATATGATATGACTCAAAAAACATAAAGTTTCTTGGAGTCTGTACAGAGATGTTATCTCTTCTACCACAGTCCACATCTCAGTGCTTGCTTCTCACTCTAAAAGATAATCTGTATATCCTTGAAATCAAAGTTTGATGTTATATGAAGTACACATTTATAAAAAGAAACAGAACTACTTTGTATAATTATAAAATAGTAAAATAAACTCAGCAAAATTCATTCACAAGGAAGAAAAGTAATTGAAGTGCTATTTTTAATAGCTATCCTGCAAAGAGATCAATGATTGTAAATTTGTGAAACAATTAAATGATCAGTGTAATGACTTTTGTTTATGTTATGTAAGTATCAGTTTTTGAAATATTTTTCCTGCTGGTTTGAGTCCAAACCCCCACTAAAAATAGAGGACCTTGAGATGAAAGTCTTATGATAGTGTCAGTTATTGTTTCCACTATAAAACTTTTTTATCGTATAGAACAATCAAATGTCTTTTAACAGAGGAAAAAAAAAAACAGCCCAAAAGACATTGCAGAATGTGTAGAGGTTTAAATATCTGCAATGGATTTTAGGAGTTATTTGAAAAAAAAAGGAAGGAATTATTACTGCCTTGTAATTTGTGAAGTCACTTTTAGTCTTGACTGCTGTACTTAGATATTTCTGATCTGTCATTTTTCTTGGTGATGAAAATTCTAATGACCTGAAGGATTTCCAGAGGCACAACATAAGCCTTTTACTGATATGTAATATTTTCGTTCACTGCTAAATAAGGGCCCAGACCTTTCTGCTGCAGTTCAACCTTTCTTGTTCTATTTAATGAATAGCACTTTTTCTGAATTAAAATAAATATTCCAAAATATAAACAAAAAAAGAATACATTTAAAAATATATATAATATCTAACTGAAATATTATGTATTAATACATTAGATAATACATGATTTTGCAAAAAATATTCTAACTTATCTTGTAACCAATTTAAAATTCTGTGTGGTTAGGAGATTTGACAGGATAAATATGTACTAGGCTGGAGCAAAATATGTAGTCATGGTCTAGCTAATCAGTGATAGCATTCTGTTTCAGTCTAAGTTCTCAAAAACTCAGGAGAGATAACAATTTAGCTGTAACATCAAATTAAAAAAGGAACTGGTGGAGTAAGACTTTCTTCAAACCAATATGCCAAAAATTGGTTCTCACTTTTTAAAGAGGACTTGCTCCTAGGGTGATCTTATGATGGCAATTCTTGTTCCATATCTGCATCTTTTCATCATCCTATTCTCCCTCTGCATGGTAAAAATTTCCCACAAGTGCTCAAGCTGAATAACACCTTAGCTGATGATTATCTGTTGGCTATCAGCATGGTTAGAGATGAACTGCTCAGAGCACACAGTAATAGCTGGCACCAGTAAGGGCCGCTCTGTGCAGTTAAAGTGTAGAACATGGGCATTTACCAACCAGGCTGGCCAGGCTGTTAAAAAACAGAGGGGGCCAAAACCCCCTCAAACTCTCCCTTCTCCATCCAAGGAATCAGAATAAAATTTCACTGATCAGTTCCCATCTACGCTTCACAAATGCCTCCCAGACCATTCCATAGTTTGTCACAGGGTCATTACTTGTATGACAATATAATCTCTTTGTTTTTAGAATCTGTCATCCCCTGGCTGAAGGGTTTGACTCTGAGGGTGAGTACTGATAAGGATGTGGAAGCTGCTGGGACATTCCACGCAGAATGAGGGGATCTGTTTTAAGCTTAAGCTTGAAGCAGCTGCATAGTCTCACTTACACCTGTCTGCCAAAAAAGGGATTTGGTGAGGCACCTCACCACAAAGGCTCCCTTACTCTTGTGTTCTCATCTAGATGGATAATTCCGATGGGAGACTCAAGTTCTCATGTACTCCATACCAAAAACTGACCAGGGAATGGCCTGCCCTTAGCATACTGTATCCTGTATGCCTCATTAGCATTCAGAATGAATTGATTAAATTAAGGGAAATAATACCTAATGAAAAAAGCATGATAAATCTCCCAAAACAACCCAGCCCAATTTTGTGTCTGACTGCCTGGCAACCTTTGATTTATTTTTCTATTATTAAGAAAAAAAGATCAGAACTCTGATGATAACCATCATTTATTGAATGATTATTAAGTATTTAATTGACTATTTTCTGCGTTGTAATGGCTGTAATTCAAATTCTTGTACTTAACATTATATTACTGGGTTTCACAAAGGTGCCCTTATTTTAAATATTTGTGTTTTTAGGCTTTCTGTTTAGATTTGCTGTTTAGTCTAATCCAGGAGGATGAAACCAAAGGAAGGAAAACTGAGGGAATTGATTCCTTTGCAGGCTTTAAGAAGTATTTAAAACCACCTTTAATGAGTGAATTTTCTTTTCCCCAAATTTTATATTTTAGCTGTAATACTAAAATTGCTCATCACTGTAAGCTAATATTGGAATGGGAAAAAGTCCACTGTGGGATATGTTTCTGTGTTCCCCCCACTGAGGTTTTGTGATTTGACATATGCGTATACATAAATAAAAAATTTTATACTTTATATTACATTGATTGCTACACTGTAATTTGTGTGCTTTAATTAAGTCAGCTACAAGCTGAATTGCTTAGTCTCCTGACTTATTTTGATATTGCACAAGTCAATTAAATTTTCTTGCTATTTATTTCAAGAAAATACAAAGAATAGTGAAGGGATTTTCTCTTTTGGGTAATATTCTTTTACAAAGATTGGCAATTCTTAAGGGACCAGGGGCCAAGGTTTCCCTTTTTATTGCATATTCTAATACCTCTTTATACTTTAAAATCTAAATTGATAGAAGTTAATAGCTTGAGCCTAAAAATGAAGGTAAAATACCTCCATTACATGAGAGGAGCAAATACCATTTCTCACAAAGAGAGAATGAGAGAGACTAGTTCTTTTGGATTTCATGGAACTATTATGGTTAATTATATTAATAAAGGTCACGAGTAGAAATTTCTGAGAATAAGACCCTGGTGTATTAGTTTGTATAAGCACAGAGGGCTCAGCAGGGCCTATAATTAGGCAGGACAAATTTCTGGTGAAAGAAATTGTCAAAAGCCCCATGCAGGGCTAAGCATTCTGAGAGAAGTAAATATTTTTGTTTTCTTTTTTTTTCTTCTTCTTATTTTTTTTTTCTTAGAACAATGAGTTAAAATTGTGGCATGAAGTCTGGTGTATACTATTCTATAAAATCCAGATTAAGGTATCCAGATTAAGATCATATAATAACAAGGTTCTTCTTTTTACCATATACTGTCAGCTATACCAGAGATTGCTTCCTCTGATTACCTGCTACAGATTTTTAAACCTATACTTTCCTAGTCCCAGCAGGTCTGGAAAAATACTTTTCAGCAAGTTATTTATTTATAAGAAGTTCAGGTTGAGATTGACCGAAAATATGCTTTCAGGCTTAATTTACCATATAGTATATTTTAGCCTTCCTGAAATCACACACATACACAAACACAAACACACACACACACACACACACACACATATATGTAGACATACATATATGTATATCCACCCACATGTGTTCAAAAAGTGCATAAGAAAAGGCTGATTTCTTTTAGAACATGAAGAAGATAATTCTTCCATGATTTTTTTTCCACCAAAACCCCAATGGATAAAATGTTTAGAGTGGCTAGAGTCTGGATAGAAAGTCTTTTGAAATAGCTTTTCCATCTCAAATAGATGAGACTGTATTTAAGTCAGTGCATTTCAATCTGTCCTACTGATGCTCTTCTGCTTTCTATAAAGAACACAAAATAATAGTAGGATTAGGAATCAAATTCCTTATTTCCCTTTTGGTTTTCCTTGACCTCCAACCTCCAGAGTCATGCCCAGGCAGTTGTTCAGTGAATAAATTTGGTTATTATATAATATAATACTCTATATGTAGAGTAATATTTAATGTACTGCTTTAGTCTGGAGTGGATCCTGGAAAAAAACAGAGTGAGTGGTCAAGTGAATGAAAGTTTTGATATAAAGGGCTCAAAAAACTCAAAATGAAACTGTTAGTTAAGCTTGGTCCTCATTTTTAGTATTTTTTGGAGTCTTTCACTCTGTAGTACAAACAAAGTTGTTACAATTCACATATTTTGATTTAATCAATACTTAAATCATTGCTTTTATTGGATAAAATTCCCATCTTCATTGCAAGAGAAGTTTAGGGCATGATAAAACTTTGTGTGACATAAACACCCATGATGCTTCAGTATTAAAAATATGAGGTGGATGAAACTAATATCCTGCAGAGATTTTTTTCATAGGCTTCATTTTTGTTTGTGTTTTACTTATAGCCTGCTATTCCCAAATCCTCCTATTGGCCACACGGTCACTTGTCAGTCTTGCATCTGGATGCAACAATTAGCATTAGGTTAGGGAAATTTCAGAGGAAAGGAAAATTTAAAAAACTGTGGAAGATCAGCCAGAGCTGATCTGTGTAAGCTGAAAAAGAATGCAATAACAGAGATAACACAGGTTGTAATTGGCACAAGTCTGTTCTCGTCACAAAAGTCCATTGGATAGGTCCTGCCCCCTCATTCATCCTGGGCTAGTGATGGGCAAACGTGATGTTTGTACAACAATTAAGTAATTTAATCTGGCCTGTGCTATGCAGAACAAAACTTCCAAATGCAGGAGGTTTTGTGTGTTTTGATTGGTATTTGAAAGGCGAGAGAGAGGGAGGGGATTAAAAACAAGGAAAGAGAAGAAAGGGAGAGGAAGAAGAGTATTTATTGGCCAATCTTTTTTCTTTGTACAGATGCAAAGTGTGCTGATAAAATGGATTTTATTCTGGTAAATCTTCCTGCAAAAAGGGTGATAATATGTACTCATAGATATGCTTTTCTATTTGCAAAAAACTATCTTTCCAAGGGGAAACAGAGAAGGAACAGCAGAGGAGAGAGCAAGTAGTCCACTAAAAAGAGAGAAGTAAAGGAGTCAGGAAGAGAAGAATGAAAGGGAAGTGAGTTTGACAACAGTTTGTAAGAGTTGGAAACCTCTGTTCTGTGTTTTGTCATCAAAAATTTGGGAGTAGAGATTATGTAGAGGAGGAAGGAAACACAAAGAGCCTGTTATAAGCAGGTCAGACAAGTGTGCCTTAGACTTTAGCGACAGCAATGGCACAGAGACATGTTCATACCTCCTCCCTCCCATTTCCAGGAAGGGCACAGTTTGAGTAAGAAAATTTTCAAACCTATAATTTCTCCTGCAATTGAGCATTGGAAATCCTGGTGACAGCTAGTGTTGGTATTGCAAAGATGATAAGGTATGGAGATCTGTATCTTTTAAGTACACAGCCTTGGGGAAATGTTTCTCGTTCCCTGTAGAAGCCCCTCTTTTTTAAAAAAAGAGGCAGGAAGAACTTGTCATCTGTGCTTCTCTCCCTTGTCCTAGAAAGATCCCTTAACACCACTCACCTCCTATTCTTGTAAACCTGTTCTGCGGTTTCCTTCCCATTTTCTGTTCTGAAGCTAAATTTCAGAATAGTCCCACTCCCTGGCTGGTCAGTCCTTTGTACAATCATTTCCTACAAGTGGCTTTATTTAGTATTCATTTTATTTGCACTATCATGGTTACTCCTCTTTTTGCCTCTGATCCCTCCTCAGCCTATAAATAAATCAATATTACTTGGGCATTCACTTTCCACTACTTTGCTTTCTCCCACTACTGCATATCCTGATTATGTCTCCCATACCCTGGCCCCATTTTGAAGCTTACTGATTGCTGTTTTCAGATTTGTTGCATTCCCTTTACCTCTCTGGTTTTCAGACTCTCTCTTCCTTAGCCAGCTTTATTTTTCTAATTCTCTCAATGAAACTTCATGGCTTACTGGTTCCTTTCCATATTTCTATTCAGAAAAAGTCCTGCTCACACTTATGAATAAGGAGCTCATTTTTGTATGACTTAAAGGGAAGGAACTGTCTGTTTGTAACATCAAAGACTACAATGGGCTCCCATTTGTTTGTACCTTTTAAGTATTATTGGACCATAAATGAAACTTTTATTTTGGTTATAATAACAATAGTTACAGGCTAGCTAATGGCATAAAATAACAATCACCTTCTTCTGGGCATTAAATGAATCACTAAGGGAACAAGTCCCAGAGTGCAAAGGGCTTTCCTGTAAATTGCTGTACAATTGTAAGATCTCATCCAGTTAATACTTTCTGGGCAGTGCAGAATGCCTATAAAATGCATTAAAATAGCAATGTATTTTTCACTTGATTTGAATTTGGCGTCTCTTGGACTTAAATTCTCCTTACAAGGAGATGATATGCACTAATATATACGTAATTACTTTGAATAAAGTATCTTCTAGGCTTTCGACTTGTAATAGAATAGAAATCTTGACTTTATAGTAGAAAAATAGCATTCTTAATGATGTTAATAGTTTCTTGATAATACTAATTACATTCAATCACAGATAACTCTCAATTACTTTTTTATTAACATGCAATATAATCTATTCTAACAGTCAATTTATTAATATATTTTATAAATGTCTTGATAACAAACTATAATATACAGTTACTGAATATACTGTTACATGTGTGCTTCATTTCATTTGTAAGTCAGATGACCTTAATGGAATGACCAAGCTCCTTATAAATAGTGACTGAATTCTTTGCAGAATCATGATGTAGTTAATTCATTAATTATAACACCAGATACCATATTTATAATATTTGAAGACAAAAATAGTTATTATCCTTTCATTTTCCCATAGAGGTTACCCCACTCCTGGAAGTGTTCAAGGCCAAGCTGGATGGGGTCCTGAGCAACCTGATCTAATAATTACTAGTGGGTGGCAGCCCTACCCATGGTATGGGATTGCAACTAGATGGTCTTTAAGGTCCCTTCCAAGCAAAACTTTCTATGATTATATAATTCCATGATAAGGGCTATACAATGTTTAAAATACATCTGTTCTTAAATAGTGGTTTATTGCTAAGATAATGCATATTCCTTTTTTTGGGGGGGGGTTTATCTCATGCTTTATTGTCAGTAAGACAAGAAGTTAAATAGATATTACTGCCTCATGAGATCTTACCTTCTAGTCAGTAGTCTATTTAAAGATTATAAAAGCAGTCCTTAATTACAGTCTTTGTATATTTTTGTTTTTGATAAATTCAAAACTAGAAAACTGGGTAGTTATTGAAAATTGAAGGCAAATACACCAGAGAACTGACATCTCTTGAAACACAAAATAGCGCACATGGAAGAAAAGATTCAAATAATTTTCTTGTCATTCAAACTATTCTGTTTGTTGTTGGTTTGGATATTTATCATGAAAAATACTAATACCTTGGCATCTGCTAGTTCTATAGCTGTTCCTGGCTTTTCACAGCAGAGGTATGATGCTGAATGCTGTCAAGATGTTGCAGATAAAATATGCCAAGGGGCAGATGCAGCTATGGAGGTCATGGAGAACCTCCTAGAAGCTTTCACACTGCATTATTGTCTTTTGCCACATTTGGGGGTAAGTAAATAAGGTAACATGTTGGAACTTTGGATAGAAAGAAAAGGTTTCCTGCACGATTTTCTAAGTACCACTTGCTAATGGTAAGCTCAGCAGCGGTACAGTAGCCTAGAGATCCTAAGGCAAATGATTTTTTCCTTAGGAACTAAGTTTGAAAACTAAAGAGAATCACTTTCTCTAAGTGAGAATTATAGCTCCCTCCTTCAGATGTTTATTTTAGGTTTTATAGGTTTTTGTTGCCAATTTGTACAGAGTAGGTTAGATGTTTTATCAAGTCTGTATAATTCTGATAACTCCTGAATTCCAGCAGTATTTTTGCATGCACTTATATACATGTACTCAAATCCATGTCAGGAAGTGTCATGTTTCTTTCCAGTTTTTTAAAATTTCAATACTTAAATAATTTTGATTTTTCTAATTCCATAAGGTAAAGAAAGGTGTCTACCATACGAAATATGAATTGAAACTAATTAGTAATATACATAATTAAAGCTTTAACTTTGTCCACCTCAAGTTGATAATTATTATCTTGGGGAAGCCCAATTTAATTTTATAAAGGCAATGCAAGGATTCTACTGTCTTTCTTTGCTGGTTTACTTTTAAGCAATATTAATTATAGTTTATGATTAAAATCTTTGGCAGATGAAGCACTGAATTGTCAAAGAGAAGAAGCACTGTTTGGCTCTTTTTGAAAGGTAAAACTTGTTTACCCAACAGAGGAACTATAAGAAAATACAAATTAGTGTTACTTGGGCAATTCAAGTCCAAGCTCCCCAGCGATGTAAGGATCACAGGTGTGAAGTTTTGCTCTTCTCTCATGTGCAAAAACAAGATGCTTTTAGAGATGTTCTCTGATCCTTTCCTTCATAAAGTCTTGTAAATTATCACATATTTTTTAAGAAAAGCTTAAACAGCTTTTTAAAACCTGATGTCAAAAATAAATCATGCTTTTAGAGATAGTCCCCAGTGGAATGACTTGTAACTGAATAATGTTTTGTCTTTTTATTGACAGGTCTTAGCTTCTTTATGTCTTTCTCTTTGCTCAAATCAACCTTGTTATTTTTTTACTTTACAAGAAAGCAAACAGCCTGCCAATCTTTTCTGCAGACAAGTCAATACATTTTAATACTTTCTGGTCTTTTATTTTCAGGGAAGTTCACATGGAGAGGTTGGACATGAAGCCAGATGTCCTGAATATAATTCCTAGAGCTTCAGCACACTGTACACTTGCTATCAACTGCTTTGAACAAATAATTCCAAATGGCAAGCTCACTGGTGCTCGTCTGCTGACCTGAGTTCAAGAGAGAGAAGGCTCATGATCTGTTGTTGCCTTTGACCATTGATCCATCCTCTGATTGGAGAATGGAAGAAAGTCTGAGGAAGATGAGAGTGGGGTAAGATCTCAGTATTTTGAAATGTATATTATATTTATATCTGAATGTATATTATATTTAGCAGGGATAAGCAATTCGAATGATACAGTGATATGCCGTAATAAAAATTATTAAAGGCACCAGTGATTAATTTTAAATACCAAAATAATTTGGCTTCCTATTTCAAAAAATTCTCTATCAGTATGAATCATAGAATCCCACTGCATTGGTGAGGTGAACAAAAACATTATTCTGAAAATATTCCTGCATAAATCTCTTCAGCCATACTATGGAACGAGCCAGAGATTTCAGCCAGCAGGGGGAACTGCAGAAACAGCCAAGGCAAGAATTACTGCGCTGAAAAGACTAGGACCAAAATTGCCCTTCTATGTTTGTTTGAAGCCATCTTCATCCATATCTCTGCACAAAATCACCCTCATAAGGGTGCTCATAAGATGTTTCCTTCTATCAACATCACCTGACAGAAAAAGGACATTGGGAACATATTGGAAGCAGCTACATATAAGACTGTGAACTGTTGCAAGAATGTTCTAGTTTTCATGCTTTCATGGATGATTAAAGCTAGATTTTATCTCTTTAGCTCACTTGTGGTAATGTCATAAGATGGGGTGTCAGAAACTCTACAAAAGTTAAGATATATCACAACCATTCATTTCCCATCTTTCACCAATGAAGTTACGCCATCAAAAGAAAAAAAAAACCAACAAAAAAAACCCCGCTGTGCTCTGTTCACAATAGTTGAGTCTTTTCATTAATTATCTTATTTCTCAGATGTTTACAAATTGGTTTAATTCAGAAACTTTTAAGCCACAGTACTGTATGATAAATTTTCTCATGCTCTGTGAATTTGAACCTTACTTGAAAAACTTGTTCTTTCCTCTTTTTTTTAGCTTCTACACCACTGGTTTCTTAAAAATAATTTTGCTAAGTATGTAATTGCAACTGTCTTCTTGGGTGTTTTTTTAATCTCCATGGTGTTTTAACCAAAGCATTAAAATACAAGCTATTTTTAAGGTCAAGGTCAATTTATTAGAAATCACAGCAGCAGTTGAGTTTGATACAAATACTCAGTGCTACCAGGGGAAGTTCCTATGGATTGAGAGAGCTAAGTGTATTTTGGGCTTGAAGAAGGTTTGGAGAGTTTCATGTTTCTTAGACTTACCTTGGTCCTTGGGAAGGTGATGGAACTAATAATGTTGAAAACTTTCCAAACCATGAAGAACAAGATTATGTCTGGAAATTGTCAGCAGGGGTTAAGAAAGGAGAAGTAATGACTGATGGCCTGATAACTTTCCATGAAAAAATCACTAATTTACTGGAAACAGGAGAAACATGGGATATCATTTAACTTGACTTCAACAAGACTCTGTACACTGTCCTCCATAACACCCTCATAGACAAACTGATGAAGCATAGACTCTGTTAGAGGAGGAGGCAAGGCAGGCTGAAAACTATCTGAACTGCTGGCTTAAAGGATTATGAGTGCTGATAAAAAGACCAGCTGGATGCTGGTCATTAGAGGTAGAGCCCAAGGTTTGGTACTGGGCTGTTGTTGTTTGAAATCAGGAAGCACACAATTCAGAGTGTTTCAGTAGGAACACTAAATTGGGGAATACTGCTCCTAAACCATGGCAGTATTCAAAATAAAATTTTATTTCTAAGACATCCTTTAAAATGAAGGATGAAATTAAAGAGATTTCAGTGTGATAATTCCTGACAAAAACTTACTATTTTTCAAATAACAGAAACCTAACATTTCATTTATTAATCTCTCTCTTTTTGTGTGTATATGAACATTGAGATATGCCAAATCTTTGGAACTTCTGCTTTTTTCCTCACTCTCTGCCAATGTGATGATAAATTAGCAATGTCAAAACAGGAGTTATTTCGTTCTAACATGATTAAAAGGAAGTGCAGAACAATACGTCATTAGTACTCAAAAATGTCATGATACATGAATAGCACCTGTGGTAGCATGACTTCAGAAGTGGTGCCAGCAATTGGATTCAGTTATCCACTTTCTTCAAAGAAGTCCAGTGCCAGGGAAATAATCAGCTGTGATCCTTGCTGACCCCTGCGTAGTGGGATACCACATGCTGCAGCCCTTGCAGCCTTGGACCTGAACTTGAAGGGCTCTTAAGATACTTATTGGTGTTGCCACAAACCTGTCTTGCACAGGTGGGCACCAGAAACTGAAATATCTCCCTGATTGCACAGGCAGCTACTGCTTGGGTTGCTGCTAGGACTATGCAAATGTCCAGAATCCTGTTTAAATGACTGTGGAACATATTTGCCACCTGAACAGCACTTTTGTTTTTGTCCTCAATTAAGCAATGTTTTTTGCTGGTTGAAGAGACCAATGTACACACCTGAAAACCTCTTCTTATTGGCAGAAATAAAATTCCACCACAACTTTGAAAGAAATATAGGCTATAGTTATGGAGTATGTTTATGGTACATATAATGCTGAAATAATTATGCACCCATTTGCTTTTACTGCACGTAATGATACACTATGCACTATGAATTTAGAAAGTTACACAGCTTGGATCCATCTGTACTCCTCAGAGGACCATGAGTGGTTTGGTCATACGTTACAAGCCTGATGGGCAATGAAATTATGCAACCGGGCACAAGTGAGGCAACAGTAAGAGGCTCCCAATCTTGGTACTCCTGTCTTCATAGACACTTTTGAGCCTACAGGGTACCACATGAACATCCATGATTTCTCCAGAAGATCTTTGGAGATCTACCTTTGTAGATCTTTCCTGTTTTCAAAGTTTATTTATATGATACATACTTGTCCAATGGTAGGTTTACCTGTAAGGAAGAAAACCTGTAAGGAGGATTCTGTGCTCACCTCATAACACAGACATGATAACACCAGAAGTTCTGGAGACAATAATCTCCAACTGAAGATTATAAAAGATATGTCAGATGCAAGGGTCATTATTCACAGGAAGTATACTAAAATATCTGAGATATTGTATGTGCTCTTCTCAAACAAACCTGTTAGGCAAGATATTACTGTTCAATTACAGCTAATTTTTCCACTGTGATGTGTAAAAACCTCAAGGCGCCTCTGTTGATGACACAAACCTAAAATATTCTGAAAATAGTCAGTCATTGTAGAACATGGCCCAGTGTAGCTAGTTCAAAGCCAAACATTTTATGTACTCTTTTGCTATTACTCGGTCAGTAGGTTTTAAAATAGGGCCAGATTTTAAATGTGACTTTGAAGCCATAATTTTGACTTGAAACAAGAAAGAATCCCACAGAAGATATTACCTATTCTGTCCATCAGGGTAGCTCAGGTCTGCTCTTTCCTCAGAACTCATTTGACTGTAACACCTTAATTTGCTACATAGAAAGCAGCCTAGAAAGTTTATGTCCAAAACATCACCTCAGAACTGCTGTGCAGCTCCTTGCATCCCTGATTACTGCTTTCTACAGCAGGTATTTCCACTTACTGTGGCCCTTTTTTGCAGATGGAATTTCAGAAAAGGCAAAGTGGAGTTTGCTTTTCTTGAGACAAGACAAAGACATGCCAATCACTGTCAGGTTTTCTAAGCTCCAGTGTCTCAGGTGTAGAAGACAATATCTTTGGTATTTTTTCTGCCAGATAAAGACTTTACTAACCACTGGATGTTAGACTTATTCTTTCTCCAGGGACTTGAAATAAGCTTGGAATGGCAGACATTTCTATAGTTTGATGGGACAAACATTGGTATGTTGCAGGGACACAGCATAAAGGATAATGTAATTGGAATCAGGAGCATCACTCCCAGAGAGGATGTGTCTGCCGCTGTCAGCAGAGGAAGAGGGAAAAGCTGCTGTCTAAGATGCAGGTGAAGAAAAGGCAGGACTAGGAAACCTTCAATGAAGGCAACCCCTGTTTCAGTAGTTACCTGGGCAGTCAGTCTAAACCTTGGTAATTCCCAGGTTCCCTCACCTGAACCTCAATCTAGCTAGCAATAAACTGAGCAATCTTGGACACATCCTGTGAAGAGGTGTGTACCTCTGGGCAATTCCAGTGGTCTCAGGGCTTGTTATGCTGTGGTGGTTGCTAGAGGACTGTGTCCCCTCCCTGGAGTAGCTGGAAAATGCTGCAATTGCTAAATTGGCATCCCAGGAGGGCTGAAACTCTTCCAGCAGGACCTTGCTGCTCAGAAGCAGCGAGGAAGCTACTGAAAATGGCACCTGGGTATACACCTATACCTTGGCATGGAGCATGGGTTATATAGCATGGCTTATATAGCACAGAAGCAGACCTCTTCATGTGAAACCTGTCCTAAATCTCTTCCCAAACTGCTTTGGCCAAGTACTCAGGAGACTCTTCTGTCCTGACCTCCTGAGGTTCACTCTCTTGCATAGCAAATTTTTTGATATCCCTATCTCATTAATTCATTGGGAATGAACTTTGTATTGATTGTGGCAAACAGCCAAAGCTCTCTGAGGTGACAGGCACTGGGTGAGAATGAAGAATAGTGCTGAGAATTGTGTGGATATTAGTGGGGGTAAATACAGAGGAGAAAATGGATGGGGAGCTAGCACTTTTTACTTAGGTGAAACCACTCCTGTAGCTGTTCAGCCTCTACTAGAAGGTGACTGCTTTCACATGTATCAGAGAGCAGAGCAGTGACACTGATGGGTCTGATCTTTACAGCTGATGGGAGAGGGCGAAGAGGACTGAGCATGTAGAGGATCCGTTGGGATATGGAGGCAGGTTGCAGTCAAGGTGATGGGAAAATAGGCTTGTGGCAGTAGGCAGAGTACCTGGTGTAACAGGTTGCTGTTACCCTGGGCTCACATGTGATATGTAGAATTTATTGTTGCATCCCATTTTTGGGATACCTATTACTGGTCATGGAGACCCTCTCTGGGAGTGCAAGTTGTCCCTGTAAACCAAAGGGTGTGTGGGAGGTAGATGCTGTGTATGTGGATAGTGGGCCTGAGTGGCTATTGCACCAGCACCAGTTCATCACTGTGTCTGCCAGTGAAAGCCTGGCTCTTCCAAAGGAAGAGTCCCACTGGAGATTCCTCTGTGGTGGGAACACACAGGGAGTGAGGTCTTGTGTTATTGCTAAGGCTGCTACAGAAGGAAGAGCCCTGACCTTTTTGTTGCTTTGGTAGAAGTTTCATCCAAAACTATTTCAACTGTTTAGGAGTTCGGTAGTGTGTGGATCTAAATAGAAATTTGGTGTTTGAATTAGGGATGGAATCAGGCCTAAAATGGAAATTTGGTACAAAACTTGCTACCTACTCTTTTTGGTATGTTAACGGTAAAACTCTTTGGATGCAATTTTCAACTTGTCAGACTGGAGCCAAAAAGCAGTGACTTAACTACTTTTGGATCTGATAAGAAGATGGCATAGTTCCAGGCTGTTGTGACCCGTGTCTGTCCTGTGACAAAGGTACATCTGGAAAGGACCTCCACAGATACAGACAAATGAAAAAAGTAATTACCGTGCCACCAACATCACAGAATGCTTCTTCCCATCTGCAGATGTTGTCATACTTCGACAATGCCACTGGTAAAGCAGTGTGAATTTGATAAATTTTAATACAAAAAGTTAAATTAGGTAGATGACACCATAGTAAATTGTGGCACTGACTACTACTACTACTGTATTTGATTATTTTATAGAATTTATGATTAAATGTGCAAGAAAAAAAAAGTTTTACAAACACTTTAAATCCCACTGTGAGTTCATTAGTGAAATGAGAAAGCAGTTGTAATTTTTAATAGGAATTTTTATATACCATCATAGGCCTGGAGCTGTAAACTTTAAATCCTTAATTTAAGTACCTTAATGGCTGCTTTAGCCATTAGGCTGGCATATAATCTCAGATAAATATTAAGGTAATTTGTTTGCCTCCTAGCATTTCTGAAGTAAAGAGTGTACAGGATCTCAGAAAAAGTGAGCAGTATGTTGCAAAAGAAACAGTTTTTACTGCTTTACAATGATTTCTTCCATTTATTTTCTTACTAAGATTAAACGTTTTATCTGAAAGTTAAATTATCACATGTATGAAAGTCTTTTCATATGGAGATAAAACAAGGATAAAGATATGTGAAAGTCATTATTTTCTTATATGTGCTGTATGTATGATGAATACACTGAGGTTATGCAGCCTCTATTTTTTTTTAAAGTAAGAGTAGGTAATCAGAAGAGTTCCTTCTGGTCTTAGGATGAGTAAGGGTGTGTGTGCATGTGTGTTTAGTGGATAAAAATTAAGATAGACTATATAGTATTTATTTAATTCTTTATTCACTCATATTTAGAACAGCTATAAGATGAACACCTTTTCAAGATCAGAATACATTTGCAGTTAAAGCATTTCCACTGCTATGTTGCTACACTGTGACTGGATGAATTTTTTTCTCACACAGATTTGGTATCACACCATCTTCCTGATTATCTATTTTGCGAAGTTATATTTCTTTACATCTTGACATTTTTATGTTAGTTGCTAAAGCCTTACAATGACACAAATTTCACTTGTTTAACTTTCTGTGTATATTTTCCTTTTAGTAATATTTTCTTTCATCATTTTATAGAATCTTGTATATTTGTGACAGTTAAGATGAACACATTTTCCTTGCAAAATGTCAGTGATGCTCTAGAGATGGTAATGATCAGTTGAATTTAAAACTGAATATTTGTGATTTTTTAGTTGTTCTATGAGAGAACAGGTGCATGCATTTTAAGCAATTAAATATCTTGCATTTCACTTGAATAACACTAGATGGCCTTCCAAATATTTTTTTGGGCGTTTGTTCTATACCATGATATATGGAATAGTATGGCATATATAAACTTCAGACCCAGAGTACTGCTTACTCTGTAAGGACCCAAATTTTGCTCCTTACTTATCGTTTGGGTACATAACTCTTCTAAACTAGTTTTCAGAATACCACAGAACTGCACTGCACTTTGGGTTGTCTTCTGCTGTAGTCATTTATCGGTGTAGATGGATTTCTTCCTTTCAATTTTGAGACAGGGAAAGTAAAAAATATTAGTGATTAAACTGTGGTGGCTAGAGAGGAAAAATTTTTAATAAAATTAATCCATTAAAAACCACATAATTTTGATATTGTGAATTATATTAATCAAAATGTGAATAAAGTGAGGTTTTGTCAACATTTTTTTCTAAACATGACCTATTTATTGCCAAAATAACATTTGAGGATTAAAGGCACATGAAAATTAATCTTCCACTTCCAACCACAATTGTTGTTCCTGTTAACTGTTTCAGTGATGAAAAACCCCAGTTGTTCTAATTTAGCTCAATCTAAAGTACACCCCTGGTCTTTTCTAGTTGGACAAACTCAATTTCACCATTAAAGCTGGTATGTGAATAAAAATCACACTGAAACTACCTGACCATAAGGTGATAGTACTATCAAACTGGAATAGAGTAGATTCATCTGACATAAAGGAATAAATTTGCCAACAGCATTATCAAGTTTTCAGTGCAACAAGTAACATGTTTTATTTTGTAAATTTGAATACCTATGTCTACAATTCACCAAATGAGGCTTGTCGTTTATTGAGACTCATTTTTCACTGTGACTGTCTTGTCAGCATATTTGCAGGACATCTAATGCCCATTTTCCCCTTGTAGATAGACTCTAATCCTTTAATAACTTTTCTTATGGAGAATTTCTGCTCTGTGTAATATGCTTCTCAATGACATTGCGGGCCAGCTGCCACTGAAGAAAGTGGAAGGATTCCCACTGACTTGAGCTGAAATTGGATCAAGCCCATGGGAAGCTAATCAGCACAGGAAATATGCACATACTTCTCCTATTACTGTGTATTTGTGTCTAAGTAAACTGAGTACCACCAAACTTGCAAATTAAGCTGCCTCTAAAAGTTTTCCTACTTCTCATATATTGTCAGTATAGATTGACAGCACATAAAAGTAAATCAGTGGTGACATCAGACATGTGCAGTCAGTGTATGAAGCTGCACACTTAATTTGGCCCCATGCTGTTTGCCCTTTCATGTGAACTTACAAGACTGATGACCTCATGGGTAGCAATTTGTACCAGGGTACCATGTCTGGGTTCTATCTGAAATAAGGAGTTTAAACATTAAAATCATCCCTTAGACAGGGAAGCAACTACAATTATTCATGTGTTACTTCTGATTTTATTATTAATTTTCTTTCTTTCTTTTTATAAAATAATTGAAACATAAAGTGATAGTGGATTAAATTTTAATTTTAGATAGTGTGTAGATAGGAGAGGAAGATGGTGCAAAATTTTGTCAATCTTCTGACTCCTAGAAGTTTCCAGGGGCAGCTACCAAATTCAAAGTGGAGGTCTGGTGAATTCCAACTGACTGTGATGCTGAAGAGAAAGGTCATGTGAGGACCCAGCTGTATTGTTTTTATTACCAATTCATAGCTCTAGAGTTTGCTAAAGACTGGATTGTACTGATTGAGTTAGACATAAGGCTGTAGAAAGACCAGATACTCATTTAGCTAAAAAGGTGCCTTGAAGTCAAAATTTTTTGTAATGTGTTTTGGTTTTTTTTTCCACTGAAAAAGATAATATGAGCTACATCTGGACTGGAAAAGTAAACAAGACCAGGCATGAATTTGATAGCTAGCACAGGATTGACCCTATGATTTATCTATTAGGGTGCTGTTCTGGCTCATGATGAGTCACCCTCTCATGGCTGATGAGAGAAAGAAGAATATCAGAGCTCAAATCACACTGTGCTCTTTGCCTTCAGGCCAAAGAGTGGGCCCTAGACAATTGTGTTTAGTGACAGACTTCTTGAAGGGCTCAGAAAAGATCCAGGTTCTCTTGCTTATTTAATTAACACTTTGCATGAATTCTTAGGTGATACAGTTCAGAAACTGTAACTTAAGTTGGCTATTTCTGTCAACATATTTTCAACGGTTTGCGCTTGACAATTAAGTGAAAGCTCTCTGAAGACGTGGTTATTGTCTCATAGTCTTGAAGAAAGTTGAAGATGGTACAACACAGTCTAAATCAAGATAATCCTGGAAGTACCCTTCATCTCACAACAGAGCAGTGAAATACTGCAAAGAGTTTGCCAATATATACAGTACAATAAAATTATTATTTTTAAAAATAATATAGTTTGTGTTAAAGAGCTTTCTTGATGTTACAAATACATATAATGTGGCATAAAGTGGCAGCTACCTCCCAAGAATGAGCCCTCGTCAGAGCTTAAGACTAAGCAAGTTAAGTTTTAAGCCCCTCTTTTTTTCCCAGCCTTAATTGATAGATAAATTGTAGCAGCACTGTCTGCAAATAATGTCATATTGTATTGGTTTTGCACAGCCTGGTTTTTGGTAGCAGGGGGGCCACCTCTGTGGCCCCCATGAGGAGCTGCTGGAAGCTTCCACCATGTCCAGCAGAGACAATCCTTAATGGGCCTGAAGATGGACATGCTGCTGAGCAAGACTGGGCCAATGAGAGAGGTTGGTAATGCCTCTGTGATGACATATTGAAGAAAATCAAAACAAAGTTGAACAGTTTGTGCAACCTCTTTAGTTTCTTCTAGTCAGAGAAGAGGAGGAGGTGAGACCTTGTGAGGGAAAACAACATGAAGACACCAAGGTCAGTGCAGAAGGAGGGGCAAGAGGTGCTCCAGGCTCCAGAGTCGAGATTCCTCTGCAGGCTGTGGTGAGACCATGGTGAGGCAGCTGTGCCCCTACAGCCCGTGGGGATCCATGGGGAATGCAGAGATCCACCCTCAGCCAGTGGGGATCCACAGGGAATGCAGAGATCCACCCACAGCCCGTGGGGATCCACAGGGAATGCAGAGATCCACCCTCAGCCCGTGGGGGAGGTGCCCATGCCAGAGTGGGTGGAGGCCTGGAGGAGGCTGTGATCCAGCGGGAGATCTGGTGGAAAGAAGGGGCCCTTGGTTCCAGGCTGGAGCAGCCTGTCCTTGGAGGACTGACCCCGTGGAAAAGTGACCCACATCACAGTGGTTTTGGGAGGGCTGTGTGCCTGTGGGAGGGAGTTCATGTTGCAGCAGGTGTGGTTTGGCTGCTGCTCATGAGAGTGGACTATGCTGGAGAGGTTCACAGTAGAACTGTGTGTCCCGTGGGAGGGACCCCACAGTCTCACAGGGGAAGGACTCCTCTCCCTGAGCAGTGGAAGAAAATCTCAGTGATGAACTGACCAAACCCCCATGCCCTGCTTCCCAGTGCTATCGGTGGTAAGGAGGGAGGAGTTGGGAGGAAAAAGGTTTTTTAAGGGCTTATTTTACTTCTCATTATCCTTCTCTGATTCTATTAGCAATAAATTCCCTTTGCAACTTTATGTTGAGCCTGTTTTGCCCTTGAAATGCTTTCTCCTGGTCCATATCTCAACTCATGAACCCTTCATTAATTTGCTTTCCCTTTCCGCTGCCTACTTGTGGCAGGGGAGGGTCAGTGAGCGACTCTCATGGGTACCTGGTGTTGGGCCAGTGTCAAACCATGACACAAATAAACTTTGCTACACCATATTTCAGTTCCAGGAGAAAAAGGCTAAAGCCCTCTTCATTACACTACTGCTTTCAGAACAAGCTCTTAGTTTAATCATGGGTCCTTTTTTTGAAGAGCTTTGATTTTGAAGCAGGCCACTCTATGGACTATGACATGTTTTAAGCAAAGATTGAGTAAAATATCCAACATTATATTTGATGCTCAAAATTGCAGCCAGATAAATAAAGATCAGGTTTCAATTTCCGCACTTAAGAGAACAGAGATTGTGCAGAGATTGCATTGGGACTAAATGACTTCCCAGATACCATCTCTGACTCTTCTTCTGAATCACTGTCACTGCTAGTCTACCTATTATGATTTATTTTATTTAAACCACATTATTTAAACTGTCATTTGGAACAACAATTTTTTTGTATTTTCATAGCGTCTGATATAAATGGTTTGTGGTCTATGACTAGGAAATTAACTAAGCAGCTATCAAAATAATAATGCATCATCTACATCAAAAGTCTCATCAAAGTTGTTGCCTTAGTCAAATACAGAGCCAGTGGTGATTTCTTATAATCATTATTCGGTATTTGTGTCATATTTCTGATTGTCATAGATATGAGCAGTAATATATTATAAATTCAGCATTTCTCAGCAGGATAACCAGAAGATTGTTCAATCCTGGTCAAAGTCTCTGTCTTATGCATAAAGGCTTTTCTTGATTCACAACTAGCTTTAATCCCAACTATGACCTCATCTTTGAACAAACCATCCTTCTCAGTCCAAAGCTGGCAGAAGTATAGATGGAACACATTAAAGATGAAATTTTATTTAAACAATGAAAAGTAGGTCTTAAGAAACGCACTCTGCCTATGCCCTACAATACCTTATGGGTATAGCTTTAGCTCTCAAAGACAACTTAGTCTTTTTGGGGAAAAACCACTCTGGTCCTTTTCATTCCTCCCCCACTGCTCTTTCAAAGGAGCATCATTTTTCCACAGAGTGAATTAATTTACTGAAGAACATTCCTTCTCATTTCCCTTACGCTCCTTAATGGAATTGGGAAGTCCAGATTAGGGTCCCAAGTTCTGGCCCTGACTCAGAATTTTATTTTCTTTGTCTTCCCAAAAATGTCATTTTAGCCTTGTGCTAGACCTTGAAGTCATCAGCACAATGTTTGTGATAAACATCAGTGGAGAGAGAATAGATTTTCCTGTGAGCTCTGAAAATTCTGCAGCACAAACCATGCTCCTACACTCAGAAATCAGAATAAAATACATAAAGTATGAAAAGGAAGGAGGGGGACAAAACAGACATTCTTGTGAGTGTTGGCAGTCAGAACATCATCAGTAGAACAATAAAGTTTGACTACCATAGGACATCTATAAGCAGAATATACCACAGAAAGTGTTCTGATGAAGAAACTGCATTTCAGGGTAGTTGTAGACTGTTTGCAAAAACAGAACAGCCTCCTTCCAGTGGCTAATGATCACTAATAATCTTATATGGATTATCAACCTAAAGTCAGGTTTCTTACTGATTTCCATTGCTCTAAACACAGAACATATACAAATTTTTCGAAGCTTCTGCACTCTGTAGACTTGAGTTGCACTTTGTGAACTTCCATATCCATGTCTTTTTAATATTAGTTTAATACTGTGACAAAAATTTTTAAATCAAAATTTTAAACCTTGAATTCCAACACCTTATTTTAAAATTATTTTTTAAGAAGTCCATTGAGATATTTACCATGTAATTCTCTGCTTTACAGTGACTAAAATTTTCATGTCATAGCAAAACCAGCAGTGGCACTTTAAACTCCGCTTGGTTGCTTCTAAACACATCCCGTTCAGTGCAGGTTTTGCTGTGTTATCTCCCCTTTGAGCCAAAGCAAGTGTCCCACTCACTCCTGAGGTACTGTCAGTGGGCTATTCTGTAGGCAGATACCAGCTTGTTCTGCCCATAGTTCACACCACCATCAGAGAAACTGGTTTTGTGCAGTGACCCAGCTGATGATAAACCTGAGAATAAACTGGGCCTCAGGCCTGCAGGAGAGCAGCTACACAGCTCTAGGCATGGACAGTGGGAGCCTGTATCTGCTCTGCGTATGCACACTGTGATGTCTTGTTTGCCTGCAGAATGTGCGTAGCTTTGCCTGTGCTGCCTGCCCATCTGGTATCCCTCTAGGCCTGGATGCCTAGTGCACTTGCAAGTCCTTTTCTTCTAGAAGACCACAACAGTCCTTGATTAAAGTAATTCCAAGCTTAAATGTTAAAAGAAATATTAATTATTCATCCAAGAAGTTTTGTAACAAGGAGCAAAAGGATAAAAATTCATTATGGGTTTACCTTTATGAAAGTCTCTTTTTCTTTCTCTCTTTTTTCTTTTTTCTTTTTTACTTTTTTTAACTGCCCTGAAAAATGCTGTTAATTTGAATCAGTGCTATTAACTGCATTCTTGGCTGGGGAAATCCTTGTGCAGTTCATAAAGGTCTGCAGCCCACGGGAAGGACTCATGGAGGAGATCATGTAGGACTGTCTCCCTTGGGCAGGACCCCTCATCTGGAACAGGGAAAAGACTCCTCCCCCTGAGAAGGAAGCAGTGGCAGAAACAACACGTGATGAACTGCCTGTAACCTCAATTTGCCATCTTCCTCCACCACTGGGGGAGGAGGTAGGGAATTGGGAATAAAGTTAAGGAGAGGAAGGAGAGAGAACTGGGGGTCAGGTGGTCTTAAGATTTGTTTTGCTCCTCAGTATCCTACTCTAATTTGAATGGTAATAAATTTAATTAATTTCTTCAAGCTGGGTATGATTTACTGTGATGGTAAGTACTTTTACTGTTGAGCGACCACTCCCTGTCCTTACCTCAATTAACGAACCTTTGTTATATTTTCTCTTCCCTGCACCTGTTGGGGAGGGGAGTGATAGAGTGGCTTTGGTGGGTACCTGGCCTACTACCAGGGTCAACCCAACAAAGGAAGACAGCCTTCCTTTTATAATTTACATGTCTTTGTCAAAGACTCTTCTCCAGTTACTGGTGAAACTGTGTGTAAACTGCTTTTTTCTCAAGAACCTCTTTAGAAGTTTTAGGTTTTGTTGCTATTATTTGTTCATGATACTTTTGTTACTGGCCTCAGAGATGAGAATTGTCCACTTTGTTGGCCAGTGAAGCAGCAGCATTCACTTGTCCTGCACTGTCAACAACCTCCTTCCTTTGAACTTTTGCAGTTCAAAAGTGAGAAGTGGTGGAAATTATTAAATTCCAGAGCTGAAGAACAGCTGCAGAGAACAGAGGCTGACCCTGTAATGCTTGAATAAATATTGCCTAGATCTTGGTATTGAACACTCCTGTTTACTCCACCACTCATATCAGAGCTTATCCCTGGCCTGGTTCTGTCTTTTGCAGTGGGAGGAACATGAACCAAAAGGTCAGTTCTC
>NW_005054406.1:787136-883988 GCF_000277835.1 Geospiza fortis | reverse complement strand
TTTCTTTTAGTATAGATTTTTATAACAAAGATGTCTTGGTTTGTGTGACTGTTTACCTACTCTCCTCAGCAGCCTTGAATGGTTAAGTGCTTTTATACAGAAGAATACCAGTAGGAATGGAATTGTTTTGGATACACTTGAAGCAAGATAATGATTTTCATAATGCTGCATCCAACTGGACCATGCAGAGTAGTACTATCCTAAAACAGTGGTCTGAAGCAATGGAGACCTGTTCTCTCTCATCATACTGCAGCTTTCATTTGTTGCCAGCATGTCCTTATGGACAATGGTTATGCTTAGATTGGCAACCAGAGACCTTGGCACCAGGAAGGACGGTAGAAAATTGGTGAATAAAGCTGCATTTTATCAGCCATAGCCAAAAGATTCAGGAAACCTTTCCTTTTGCAGTGAGGCTACTTGTTCTCTCTCATTGGATTGCTAAAAGCAGTAAGACTGTGTTTCAGCTAGTGAAGAATCAAACTTTAACTTCAGTGTATTTTTTAAATAACTAAAAGAGCAGTCATAAAGGGGAGAAAATCAACAGATGGAACCTAACCCATAACATCAAACTTATCACTAAATCTGTTGCTAGTTTCACTATATCCATTTGAGTTTCAAGATGTTGATTCAGGTATTAAACACATTGGGTACTTAACATCCTCTTAGCATAAGTAAAGTGCAATTAATAGTTTGAAAATCTTATATTTCTGTGTCATTTCACGTAAATGCACACACACACACACACACACACACACACACACACATATCTTTGGTCTTACATCTGCATCAGTGTTTCTTGCAAATATGTCACTTATATTTGATTAATTTATATTAAAATGTAGCAATTTCTTATTGACCCTGTTTCTGAGTTCTCCATTACTTGTGTCTATACATTTATTTTTCTTTCAGCTTTAGAGAACAGCCATTTCTGTGCAGTTCAGATGTTACCCTGAACAGTTCCCTCTGTGTCTCAAAGATATTATATCTGATACTCATTCAATCTTATTTATTATCTTTTAGCAAAAAATTAATTAGAAACAATGAAAGAAAGTTTTTTATTGTCAACACCCTCCTGGTATGGCAGAGCACAGCGGTCCTGGCTGTAGCACCGTGCTAAAATGATTTAGAGTCTCAAATCATGTTAGCACAAGTGTGCCTTTATCACTATGGAAGAAATGCTAGTAAAAAATGTCATAGAGAAGTCTGTGTCCACAATGTTAAAATCTCTGTAACTGCAAAGAAGGTTTCTTGCATCCAGACTATCTTCTGAGAATGGTCCCTGGCTGGGGCTATCCCTGGCCCTCACTATCAAACTATGCTCAAGAACTGTTTGGCTATGCACATATCAACATGGGCCAAAATTCTGGTGGCAGCAGTTTAACAGCAAAGAAAATCAGTGGCTAGGATAGCTCTCAACACTTTTTAATTTCTCAGTACAGATGCAACCAGAAGATATCATTCCCTTCCACATGGTCATGCAACAACAGCAAACAGGGTGTCAACAGTTTTATAATTTTAAAACAGGGTAAAAATTCTGTCAGGTAGTCTTTTGTCTCCTTATGGAACAGAAAAGATGTGGCATTGCGCATGCACACAGCGAGTCCTATGGGTTGAAATGAGTTAATAAATGGGGCTCTTTTACCACCATGTTTCTGTGCTCTGGAGAACACCATGCTCTAATTGTCATTCTTCTTGACAGACATTGCCAATACATTCTGTAATTTTTAATGCCTTCCTAAAAACGGTACTTATTTTCTGCTATGTGAAGGACCTGTGTTTCATAAAGGTCTGATCCCTCATTTCCTGCGTGCTGATACTTCATTTCAAGAATATTTAATTTTTTTATAATGTTCTTTCTGAAATACCTGTACTTTACTGGATTCTTTTGCTTCTGAAACACTCAGCTGAGATTGTATTTGTTTTAGTTTTGTAGTTGATGCTGGCAATTTTTGATCTTTCAGCCTTCTGTAGATTTAACAAGTGTGTAATTGTATATTTAATTAAAGTGCCACTTTACCATCAATATATCTGGAAAGGTTCAGGGACGAGTGCTCCTATGCTACCTAGACTGAAATTCCTTCTATCTTGATTTTCTTGAAAAATGTTCTTTAATATAAACTGCAAAATTTTTAGGTAGGTTTTCTTGGAGAGTGCTGATCACTGTAGTTCTCCTTGCTGGCTCTCCAAAAGTGTGACAGAACTCCCCAGCTCTGCCACTAACAGCATGCTAACATGATTAGAAACTCTATATAATTTTAGCATGGTTATAGCCGGGACTGCTGTCCTCTTCCATACCAAGAAGGTTCTGTTAATAACATTAGGAGACAGAAAATTCATGGCATCTCTTGAGGTTTTGCTCCATTCCTTAACCACATTCATCGCTAAAAGATGCATCTTGTTTCTAATTTAAATTAATCTGCTTTGACTTTCAGTCACTACCATTTTTTACTTTGCTCAAGTGTTTAAATGTCTGAAATTCTTCCTGTACTTCAATGCTGTAATCATATCTTCTTCCAGTGTTTTTTTTTCTTTTTTCTTGTTTGCTTGTTTTTTCTAATTATGCACTGTAGCAATTAATGTTAACAATTCACAATAATAAGAACTAATTTCATAATTCCATTTTTATAAGGTATATTCTTAAAATAATTTTGAAGCCATTTGAGAAACATTTCTAAAGTATTTTATACATGAGAACTGGAAAGATTTAGAGGTGTAGTTGGACAAAAACGACTTATCTATTTTCTTGTTTATAGATAGATTTAATCTGTTTTAGAGGAAACACTTACTTTGGAGATGAGTACAGTACTCATCATCAATAGTTAAGGTCAGATTATCAGAAGAAAAATCCCTTCTATTTTACATATATGATTTAGAGCCATACTTCTATGTCTAGGACAAGATGGCCTTTAGACTAGAGCATTGAAGATGTTTGCAGGTAAAATTGCTTACTTATGTCAAGAATATCAATTATAGTATCTGTAGAATTGGAAATGGTCTGTATGAATGGTAAAAAATGTAGCGTGTATATGTGTTCACATTTAAGAAAACAAAAAAACAATACTGACTTCCTAGCTACAGACTTGGCAATATAAGCTTAATAACACAGAACATTTTAGAACAGTTACAGAAGTGAAGAGCTTGAGATGAGGAAGTAAATAAAAGATGAGGTAAGGCACAACATGGTTTTAACAAATAGAGAGGGAGTGAGGCTAATGTGATACTTTCTTAAGAGAAGATAATATTTTATCTGATTTTCCAGACAAGTGAACTGCAGCAGATCTCATCTATCTAGAATACAATGCAGCCTTTGAAAGTAGTGCCTCATAAGGGGTTATTAGTACAACAGCAGTTCAATGTATGTACATATCTAGGTAAAAAAAGACTATGCTGGATGAAGTTGAAGGGGAAACTGTTGGGTTGGAAGGAAGTCATCATACTGAAATTTCTCAAAGATTCATCTTCAGACAATTTTCTTTAATATTGTCATAAATAAAGTGGACAGAAGTAGACCCATGCTAGAAAAAATTACTAAGTTCACAAAATAACCTTAAAAAAAAGTAGGAAGAGAATATAATTTGGTAGGAAAACTGAATGACCCCAAGAACTGAGCTCAATAGTTTTATAAGGAAAGAGTATTAATAGACAGGGAATGCAATCATGAGTTAGGGAATGAAATTTGTTAAGGTAATTTTTCTTTTTCTATACAAGATAGAATAAAAAAATATGGGCATAAGTGGACATGAAAAGAGCAAATGCTACGTGAGCAGATTTTGAGCAAAGTGTTTCTAGTGGTACTAGACAGGTACTTCTCTCATAAAACCTCAGAGTCTTGGTGTTCAGGACTGTGAAAGACACATTTACAAAATTAGGAACAGGTGGAAAGAAAGGTTGTCAAATGCCAGGAAGCTTTTCCTTGAGAGGCTGAAAAGGAGACTTGCTTGTTTAGTCTTGCAAAATGGAAACTGAAAATATGTGATTAATCACCAGTGGGCAGAAGAGAGAAGATGTATTTGATTTAAATTAGAGTTGGCACAAGGACATAAATTAATTTAAAAATTAAGAGAAACCTGGGGTTTTTGTGAATACTATGAAAATTTGGAACAATCTTATAGAGGAAAGGAGGCAAAATCTTGATTTGTTTCCATGGAACGGTAACAATGTATAAAAAAGATTGTGTTGTGGGTTGTATTCATTAACAGATGACTAGAGTTGATAATCCACAGGGTATCTTGAGTGTGGTGTCATGCTCATGACCTTCCATTTTGGTGATTATGTTTTGACCTCATTTGCAGAAGAACACAACATTCATCAGGTGTTGCAGCCTATTGTCTGGGAAGTACTGCAACTCTGATAATGACTAATAAAACTGGGCTCAATAAACCCAGGCTTACACAGAAAGCATTCTGCAGAGCTAGGTTTTAAATGTAAACTTCCAAAGTCCTAGATGCATGTCTTAAGCATACAAATATTCTTTTGCTTACATCTTTGCACTTATGTTTCAGGCTTAATTTATCTGTCATAGATCTTCTTTTCTGGCAATAATCTAAGTGGAAGATCAAGAGAATCTGTGTTTTGTCTGCATTTGGGCTGTATAAAATCCACAGTACAAATACTACACAAAATTCATACCAAATTAAGACAAGCAAGGAATTAATTCACCACTTAACCACGTGCAGACAGATGTTCAACCATCTCGAGGAAAGCAGGGCTCCATCACATGTGAGGGAGACTTGGGAAGACAAGCACCATCACTCTGAACATCTCCCCTTCCTCCATCTTTGCCCAGTTTTATATGCTGAGCATGAGGCCACATGGAATGGAATGTCCCTTGGGTCAGCTGGAGTCAGTTGTCCCAGCTGTGTCCCCTCCCAACACTTCGTGCATCCCCAGTCTCCTCGCTGTTCAGGCAGTAGGAGAAGCAGAAAAGGCCTTGGTGCTGTGCAAGCACTGCTCAGAACTAACAAAATCATCTTTGAATTATTGACACTGTTTGTCAGCACTAATCCAAACCACAGCCTCATACCAGCCACCGTGAAGAAAATTAACTCTACCCCTAAAACTAGCACAGCTCGTGGATATCTATTACTGTTTTAAAACATATTGACTTCAAGAAACCTTTAAGAAGGATGAGTTCATTATTTTCAAGCTCCTTATCTCCTTGGGACTTGGAAAATTCAGAGGAATATCTTGCATATTATAGTTGTTAGTTGTAGCACTCTACAGGATTTCTATGACATATACACAAACTGTCTTTTTCTTTGGTTGAAAAGTAGAGGATATTTCTAGTAGGGGCATCATTGCTTCAGCAAGCAGGTTTGGAGGAAAACTGTTTTTTTGTGGAAATCTCTTCTGAAGAAATGTTTTCCAGTTTTACACTGTGCAAGTTTGTTCTGACATAAAGCAGGGAAATGAAAAATCAAGATATTTCTGAAAGTCTTTTCCAGTAGTGTACTGAGTACCTAGTATGCTTGCAGAGCAATATCTGCATATAGATAAGGTGATAAATGATGACAGAATAAATGTACTAATAAGGAGCATTAGAAGCATCAATTCTATCCTTTTAAATATTTTACAAATTTTGTGTGCAAGTAGCCAGTCCAAAATATTAACTTACAAGAATTTTCATTAATTTAGGAGATCTTACCATAAACTGAGATGTTTTAAAATAAATATTGGATTTTTATAGCCAAGTGATGAAAGAAGCTGGCTCTCAAAAAGTACTGCTGTAAAATTAAATTATTTTTCTTACAGGCTGGAAGGCAACAAAATCCAATTTGCTTGAAAGATGAAAGCAAAAAAGGCTTCAGATTATTGATTTGAATCTAGAAATAAATTAAATGCCTACTCCTTATATGGAGTTTGATTTGGAAATTTTAAACTATTCTGAAAGGCTATTAAAGTATTTTAGTTTATTTTTGAGGTAAATTTGAATGACTGTTTCTCAGTGAAAGAGATAGCTTTTCAGAGCTCCATTTTCTTGTTTGGGCACATACCACGTGACACATAAATATCAATAATTTGCTTTGGCTAAAAAATTACCACAAAACCAAGCTGTCATTCAATATTTAATTTTTTCTAATTACTTTAGTGTGTTTGACTTTTCTAGGCTGCAAAGATGCAGAATTATCTCAAAAACCCCCTTTAAGTTGCATCTCATTACCAATTCCATATGGTTATAGAAATGTAAGGTAGGGTAAGCTTCTAATGCCATTTAGACTTTTCAGACTTCTGCACAAGGTTGACAGGCCTATGGCCCATTTTTAGTAGAGCAGCTGAAGGTCAGGAAGAGGTTAAAATTGTTTGTGAACATAACTGATGCCAAACATTTGCACGTGAGAAGACCACGTCTCTAAAGTTTAGTTTTGAATCTCACATTTATAAATTATTAATTATTATATTTAAAAAAGAATATATTATTGGGGCTGCTCAGGGCTATTTGAAATATTAATTTCAAATAAACACAGATTTAATTTTTGCTTGACAACCCCTTTAAGTTTTATTATGCATTGCCACACATAGAAAACTGAGTTTCTTTGATTTCTGAAGGAAAAGAACAAAGTAATGGACAAAATATATATTTTCCACAACTATTTTTACTCTAAGACATAGTGAAAAAATTTCATTGATAGCTTTAAAACAGCAAAAAAATTGACCTGGTCTATGATTTACAATAATTCATACCCAATTGTGGGCATTTAATACTCACATTCTGAGCTCTATAAAATGCTGACTTCTTTGAAAACACATTGATATTGAAGAGAAGCACAAGTCTCTATTAATGCACTGTCTACTAAAATTTTATTAATTTATGCTTGCAAATGACTATAGTAACTTTTAATTTTATACATATTGCCCACAGAAAAATGATTAATATCTCATAACACTGTACTGCAAGTTGAAGTACAATTTTCTTGCAAATCTGGCAGAATTTGTTTTCTCAGAGACATCTAGAAGAATCCTCAAATGTTTAAATTACAGTGAAATTTCTGTTTGACAGCCCCTGTGTCTCTCTGTAAGGCTCAAAGGATGAAACTTCAAGTCCTGATATAATGGAATAAGAGCCCAATGGCTAACCTAGATTATTAAGTCTCTGAGTCCCACAGAATCTATTTACTACTGATGAAGAACAAGGCAGAAGTTGGGCTGCTGTATGCAGGTATGTCAGATATTTAATGATTTCAGGCCTAAATTCCTGGGACTGCATCCATTAGGTCCAATTGTAAACTCTCCCTTAAGCAACTGAGACAAGAAATGGTAAGATTTATGCCCTCCTTGCTTGCAAAAGTATATCACAAAGAAACCCCAGCAGACCCAAACCTTTTCCCATAAGGCTGCGGTCCAAACCCTCATGTTGTACGTCGCTTCTTAGCATTAAAAAAGTAAAATGGTAAGATTTATGCCCTCCTTGCTAGCAAAAGTATATCACAAAGAAACCCCAACAGATCCACACCTTTTCCCATAAGGCTGTGGTCCAAACCCTCATGTTGTATGTCACTTAGCGTTAAAAAAGTAAAAAACAGTAAAAAAAAGAGATTTTTTTTGTCCTTGCTGAAGGGAAAACAAGGCTAGGGTTTGTTTTCTGGCCAAGTGTCTGATGACCTCAGCTTAGCTTGTTTTATACATCTAAATACTACCCCCATCCTTCCTTTCCAAACCAGTAGAATCCCTAAATCAGCAGCAGTGGGAATGGTCACTAGCCTATGTGGCCCTAAACTTGCCCCTAAACTGTGTGTGTCCACTTTCTGGGGCACGCCAGTGCTGTTTGGCCTGAACCAAAATCAGCCCTGGGTACAGCTCTAGTGATTTAGCAGCAGGGACAGCTGTGAGCCCTGGTCACACCTGAGCCCTGACCATTCTTATTTTGCTTTTAAGGTTAACTGGGGCAGGGGCAGAGAAGGGTAGCTTGTTCTGGAAGCACCTGGGGTTTCCTCTTTGAGCTGTGTGTGGGGCTTATCTTCTCCAGATCTGCCTTGTGAGCAGCTCAGACCCTTATCCTTTGTCCTCACCTATGCTTCCATGCCCACAACCCTTGCTGTGGCAGCTGCCTATGCCTGGACTTGGACCTCCCTGATCCTGACCAAGGCTTGACTCCTTAACTGGACTTGGACTTTCCTCATCACCATAAACCTATTTGGAGATCATTGGGCTCCTGGTTGGCTGGGGTGACCATTGCTGACCTGCTCTGCTCACCTTATTGGGTGTCAACATTTGCAAAGTAGTCATATGCACTCTGCAGACCATCCCAGTTTTTGTGCTAAAGGTGTAACACTGCAGTGTGCCAGAGGTGCATTTCAAGTCATAGCTTGGGTGATTTATGTGCAAATGTGCACAAATGGACCAAAAAAATATACCATTTTCTAAAGCCTTAATCCTCTAATTTCATCTGCTAAGTGAATCTTGTTACAAGGTAGTGCTCAGGTCCACATGACCTAAACCCATTAATTGAAACTCTGATCTCATGTATACCCATTTGCCAGTCTCCCACTGCCTATACACTTGAAATTTCAACAATATTTACAGCATGTACATACTCTGCAATATAACCTCCTCTAACTTTTACTCTGTCCCCTTTTTATGTATTTCAGGTAAAATAAGGCTGTGGATCTCCATCCCTACAAACTAAAAATATAGGTTCTCTTTCCTCACAAAATGAAGAAATGGCCATCCTGCCATTGGAATGGTATTCTCAGGAAATTCCCTATTTATCTTCTCCAGATTTGAAATGCGGTTCAAACACTCCCATCATTTGCGTAAGAAAGTAACAATGGCTGTAATGCATTATCTTTGTCATTGGGTAAGATGAGGATCTTTCAGATAAGCAGTGGTCAAATTACAGTGTGTTTTGAATACAAAGTCCATAATTATAAACTTCTCTTGAATATGTACAGACAGTCATTTCAGTGAACAGGTCGCAGGTGTCATGCTGCATGTAGCATAGAGAGGACTATCAGGATGATGTTTTGTGGTTGGTTTAGCCCAGCCTGTTCTCCTAAGAACATTTAGGCAGCATCTAAATACTTACCATACTAATACCTCTTTTAAATTAATGTTTTAGGTTTAGGGATAAACCATGAGATCCTACTTGAATATAATTAATATTTGTACATGTATACTTGCACAGGAAAAATTATATTTGTCATATGCTTTACTATGCCTAAATTTAATTCTGTAGCATGAAGTCTTACAAAATAAAAAACAAAAGCAAATCCACACAAACACACATTATTTGTAGTCTTAAGGCATCTTATTTCTAAGCATATTACTTGAAAATCAGGACAGGTACACATTTCACACAACTGTGTTTTCAGGAAAAATATAAAGGGAGAGGACAGAAAGAAAGCTTTAGTGTGACTCCATCCAGTAACTGTTTCAGCAATCAATGGCAAAAGTCAAAGGTTGTTTTATTTGCCTTTAAAGTCAATTGAGGAACAAAACTTCTATAAAAGTATCTTGAGTTGAGAAGTCAAATATTTATTAACACTGAAGGAAAGACTGAGCTGATTACAGGACTTACAATAGGATTTAAGGGCTCCTCTTTCAAATAAAATTTGATCAATATAACCCATCTGAGCAGTCCTCAGTTTATTAGATTCTTCAACTTAGGAGGTCTTTGCAGAGTTTAATTTGTCTTATTGGTTTCTGTTGCAATACTAAGGGCAGAATCTTCTAGAAGTATATTATTTAAAGATTGATTCCTGTTCTTTTTTCCCTTCAAATATCAATCCTTAGTTAAATAAATAGATGGTTTTAAAGGTTTTTTAAAACGCACTTCCATTGTTAGTTCTGGTCTTCTAAAAAAGATTGTTAGTCTTGGACAATTTCTATTTTTGATAATGAAACTACTTGCCACTTGCTAATACAACACTGAGAGGGAGAGCTAAGGTAGCAAATTTTAAACTGTGTTTATAGTTTTTTTCTTGTCTTTTTCCCCTAGATGACATTAAGCATAATTCCATTAACACTGTAACTACACTTTCTAATAAGGTATTGCAATTATGTAAATATATGTGCTCTAATTATGTGATTAGACCAACAGTAATTTTGTATCTGCATTGCCAATTATAAGTTAAAATTACATTAAAATAATATTGCTCAATGCAAAGAACAAAAAATAAAATTAGAGATGTGGAAATGTAAAATATGGAAATGAATGTCAAAGGTTATAGCAAGACATTCACTCATATAAATGAACATTGCTCTACCTTAACCTTATCCACTTGTTTCTTCTGTTGTCCAACCATTCCCATACCTAGAACTACTTCTGTTGTAATCTTTTTTGCACCTGTTCAAAAATATTGACATTGAAGTGATGCAAGGTGAGGCAATATAGCCATGTGTCTCCCAAGAATTCTGTTGAAATTTCTGCCTTAAAGAAAACCAAACCCCCTTATTGTCTGTTTTGCAATGTGATTTAAAAATGCACTGTTGGTAATGAATAGGCTAGAAGAGCTCTCAAGGCTAAAGCTGCCTTAGTTCCTGAGGGTTGTGAGAGTCAGATCTTGCTGGCCAGAACTGAGCACAACAAATTACAGTGATTGACTTATTGCCATCAACATTGAACATGGATTAAACACATTTTTTCATCTGTTCACAAAGTTGATTTGCTTCTTATTGACAAATTTCTGTGATACCAAACATTTTCCAAGCAGAATACATAGGATTTTGACTATTTCCCATGACATGCCTGTTTTAAGTGCCATGAACTTACGAACTCTGATTGTAAAGGACTATATATGCCTTGCCAGCTTGTCTCCTGAAAGCTGAGAGGACTCTTGATTTATATAGATACTCACTTTATTTAACTAAATGAGATAGTGTTATTTATTTTTGATCTATAACCACACAAAAGTCTTTGAAGCAATATATCTTGCTTTTCAAGGAGTCATGACATGTAGACAGAGGTAGCTTAAGCGGTTCATTCAAGTAATTTATCAAGTGCAATGTACATAGAGAAATTTGCTTGGTGCAGCTAATGCAGTGAACTGAATGTTATCCTCTCCCATTCAGGATCCTTTTAACTAAGGGCATATACAGCTGCACATTTATGATATTTGGGAGCACCAGCAATTTTTGCATGTATAATTTGTCACCTCTAGGTGAAAAGAGAAACTAGCACATCCCCAGAGTATTTTCCTGTTTAAGACACAGTAGGCACAGCAGAGGGAAGAAGTTAATTTTCTTCATAAACATGATCCTAATTTGCAGAGCTGTAAGGCCAGGTTGTGGATGAAGAAATACTAGCCACATATAAAAGTCTTTTTCACAGTTCATTAAGCCTGATAATAAAGCATTATTTTTATTTTCTGTGAGCAATCAGTAGGACCAAATGCAATTCATTATGTTTTGTTCTGCATAACCTTTGTGTAAAAAATCTGATGGTAGGAGATTATTTCAATGCGGAAATCATGTATATACAACCCAATTTGTTGTTTTACGTCTTCATTCATGCTGGGTGTGATAACAATTCAGAAGCCTGCAGAGGAGAGTAAGTATAGTTTTGACAGACAATGACTCTTTGGCAATGAAGAAATTCTACAGATTTAAGATAAGAATATGCCCTGGTGATTGTCTATGGTGCAGAAAGAAACAATAACATGGTGTGGAAAGAAGTTTGGTGTTGGCTAAGGTTTACGTAATCACGTTTTTCAGTGAATTAAATCCTGTTTAAAGCTATTAGGCTGAATGTGATGGTGTGAAGAAGCCCATTTTGGTCACACAAGGAAACACTGAGCTCAGAGGTATGTGAAAGACAGAAAGTAAATGAACATGGTCCAGATAGACACTGAAATGTAAGTCTGAAAGACTAAAATAGGTCTTTTAGAGAAAAGATGTTTTAAAATGTAGTAATAATCAGAGTGAAGTAAAGTTAAATAGAGTCTTTAAAGATCTCTTGAAAAGTTTGTAAGGATTTCACAAATAATGGCGTATTTACATATTTTATTAATTCTTAGGGGAAAAACCCTCATAGAATAACCAAAAATAGTCTGCCATGTAAAATGAAACTATGGATTATAAGAATATTCACACAGATTTTATAAAAAATTTCTAGCTAATTTATATAATTTTATATTTGTCATTGTAAAAGAATGTCTGTTTGTATATAAATGGTGTCTAAATATATTTTATGGATTGAGATGAAGTAGAATTTCAATATATGAAATCTACAGCTTCTATTAGAAGAAAGCATCATATTTGGATGGTGCTTGAGGGGTCAGAAACATGAGGCTACATTTCATGTGTTTTTTAACTAGGCTGCTTACTAGTCGACATTATTGTTTGATGAATTACCTATATCCATCATTATCAAGCTCTGCCTTAAATTTGGAGGTCAGTGGCCCTTTGTGTCATGATTCACAAGACCTGACATCCCCTCATTGCTTGCGGAAATTTCCCTTCTGTTGTGTTGCTGACCCAATCCGTGCTTCCAATTCTGCTTGCAGTTCTGCCTTACACTATTGTTTTTGCTGATTGATCTCCAGCTCTCCTTGGAATGTCCCTGAAATATTTCAGCTTGCTTTCCTTGATGCTCTGGGAGCAGTAATGGTTCTTTTTGCACCGCTGCAGTGTATGCTCATTTGTCTTTGCTGCTCTTATGTCTTCAATGCATATTAGCCACACAGAATCTCAAAGGACCCTGATAACTTCACGTTTGCTGCCTTGAGGATCCAGCTTTCACAGCTATACCTAGCAATACATCAAATTGTCAGTGATTACACAAGCTTGACCTTTATGAACAGGTCTCCAACCTGCTCTTTTCTCTTAGAGTACCTTTTAATTTAACATCTACTGAATATGGCACAGCCAATCTTATCCTGATGACACCATGTTCAGATGTGGCTATATTTATGCATAATGAAGACTAGGTAGTTCCTATACTTTTCCCCTTCCTTCATACTTTGTTTTAGTCTAAATAATCCAATGTCTTTTTTTCTTATTCTTTATTTCTTTCGCTGCGCTTCAGTGAAAGAGTCACACCCACATTTTTCATCAATTTATTTCTGTGGGTATATCCTAGAATTTTTGCAAACTCAACTTTAATTTAAAATAGATGAAAATTTTGAACCTAAATTGAAAACTCTTCACTGATTTTTTTCCCCACTATATTTCTGAAGTCTCTGGTTTGAGAGATCAGAAAATAAAACTCATGATGCGATTCTTTCTCATTTGGGAGTTATCAAGTTTTTAGTAAATTCTTACGTTTGCTTTCAGAAACAGATTTTATTTCTAGAAAAATTAATGAAACAATTAAAAAAATTCAGTACAGTCTATTGGCTAATGGATCATACTTTTTCACGAGATTGATAAAAAGTGCACTCCACAGTGATGAATGCAGGAAATTTTCTTTATGCAATATGTCTATCCAAAACTTGCATGAGCTGATGGACTGCTTGCTCCTCCAGTTTAGAAATGGCATCAAAGAGCAGGGGGGCAGCTGATGTAGTGCCTACCTTTCAGAGAGTTGTGGAGGGGCTGGAGGAATGTCCTGGTGAGAACTTCACACAGTTCAAGGACAAAAGCCAAGCTGTGCATGTCAGAAGGAAGACCCCTGACACTGGTACAGGTGGGAGCCTGTCCGTACAGGGTGTGGATGTGTTGAAGAAGCCCTGGGGGTCGTGGTGGGCTGTGAACTCAGCCTGATACAGCAGTAAGACCTGGTAACAGGCAAGCCAAAATTTTCCTGGATTCTGTTAGCATGAGCATAGCTAGGAGATCAGGACCAGGGGATTAGCTCCCTCTGCTCAGCACTTGTTGAACCATACCTAGGGTACTACATGCAATATTGGACTCCCAATTCAAAAAACTCCTTGATGAACTGTAATGGGTTCAGAGAAGGGCCACCAAGATGGTCAAGGGGAACTGGAGCATTTGCCTCTGAGAGGAGATGGAGGGATTTGGGCTCATGCAGCTGGGAGCAGAGGGCTCTGGGGAAGCCCAGAACAGCCCCCGTGCGTGAGGGGAGGGGAGAGAACAGGTGGAGACTGTTCACACTGCCCTACGTGGCAGGATACAGGAGGCATCAGGCCTAAGATGAAACAAGAGAGGTTTGGGCTGAAGGTAAGGGGAAACTCTTTCGCTATGAGAACAGCCAAACAGTGGGCAGGTTGCCCAAAGTGGTTGTGCAGTTTCCATCCTTGGAGATTTTCCAAGACATACTTGGATAAAGCTCTGAGCAACCAAGTCTGATTGCAAAGCTAACTTTGCTTTCAGCATGAAGCTGGGCTAGAGACATTCTTAGATCCCTTCCAAAGAGAGCTATTCTGCAATTCAGTGATGTGTATAATTGCAACCCACTGTCATAGATTCACTTTTTGGTACTGCAAAAGAGTAGGAAAAAGAAATAATTGAAAAGACTCACTAAAAACTATCAGGGGGAGAGCTCTGATGCACCCATGAGCTGCCTGGCAATGTTAACACTGTGCATCAGCACATCCAGCTGCAATCTGTAGATCACTTCTCAAGGTATTGCTTGTTGTGATCTTTCTCTCTCTCTTAATTTCTGGCATCTGTCCCCTAAGAGATACTGTTCCTCTGAGACTGCTTTTAATATTAACAGACAATTTTGATAACCCTTTTCTTTATCTGAAATTAAAGATTTAAAGATCAAAGTCACACATTCATAGAACACAATTTAGAATTATTTGAAGAGAATCAGCTTTTCAATTTTCTTGGACTGTTTTTGTGCATTCTGAGGAATATTTGCAGATCTTTATTAACTATTGTGCAAATTTATTTATTAACTATTATATATGTGTAATTTATAAGTATATAATTTTTTTTCTAGTGCTTGTATAAGCTTGTATTCCTTATTCTTGAATCTTACTGTCTCATGCAATATTTTCTTCCACTCTTTTCCTGTGCTTGCACTGCACATCCTAACTGCTTGAGGAAGATACTCACAGCCACTTTATCTGCTTAGGCTCAAGGAGCTCTTTTAGTCCATTTTGTATGGCAGACATATTCTGTGCTTTTCTCAGCAGTCCTTTTTATATTACTTTTATTTGTACGAAGGATTCTTCACTATTTCTGATGAAATGTGTACAACAACCCTTGCTAAAGTACTTTTTATCCATTCATTGTAGAATAAAACTATTACTTTCTTAGTATGACAAAAAATAAATCAGTTGATGCAACAAAGCAAAAAGTGTCATTTTTCATGGGTGCTTTCAGTTATTAATTCATGCAGTCATGTCTGCTATTCCTTCTGCCTTTGCACCTGACTGAATTCCCTACTATACACAAAAGTTTTATCTATGTTCCCTAATGCACAACAGAGCATTTATTACGTTTTTATTATGTTAGTTCTCAACCTCAGTTTTATCTCCGGATGATACTTAACTGTCTTCTCTAATTACATTGCAGGTTATCAATGCATTTCATAAGTACATTTTCCTGCAAAGACAAATAATGATAAAATTAAGTATGCTAAGTCCTAAAAATAGTTCCTTAATACTTTAACTGACAACTGTTTCATTTCAGTTTTTATAAATAGTTTTTCACTTACTTTACATTTCTTTCACAGAAGTTCCTTTAACCTCTTCCTTCAATTTCTGTTTTTTTGCACTTTTATATTTAAATGATTCTTTTCAGGTCTCATACGATGTTTTATGAAAATCCAAACATGTGAAAATTTAGATTTTTGAAACCTAAATGTAGGTTTGTACAATCATATTCTCAGAGAAGGATACACACCTGCTCAGCATTATTTCCTGGCAATGAATACAACTCTCATGCAAAAAATATGTCCTGTTTAAGATAGGTTTTAATGCAGGAAAGCTTTTTCCAGACATCACAAGGTAAATTAATTTATTAAAGTGTTTGCAAATTCTCATTGACATGGGTAATAAAGGACCTGCAGGATAAAAAAGATCTGCAGAAAACCAGATCTATCACAGCAGAAATTAAGGAGTTAAGAGATGCCACATTCCTTCTGAGAGCAACTGTGTAATACTTACTGTTTGCACTGTCTGCTTAACACTTAACTCATCATTCATCTCCCTGACTCACTTTTTTTCAGCTATTTACTTTGATATGGCAATAATGGAGCCCTTTGTGGTACTGACGTGCACTCACCCATACATACTGAATTAACAGAGGATCTTTCTTCTTGCCAGTTAAGCTCAAGTAGCCCACTTAGGCTCCTGGCATGAGTGTCCTTCCTGACCTTCAGGCCAGGTTATTTCTAGAAAATGATTTAATCAGACTGGACACTAGACTAAGATGGAAGAGTCTTGTTTACAGTCCAGCTGATAGACTAAGCCTATGATAATTAGGAAAAGCAGTACTAATTGGTGACTCATAGCCCATTGAACCAGTAATACTATTCTACATGTTGAAGCCTTTTCTTCTTTTCTCAAAGGGCCATTTAGACCAACTTTTCTCTAATACTATCAAAATAAAGTGCTTCAAACAATATAAATAAATTTATGAATAGAACGTTTTAATACAAAAATTCAGCTGTTTCTGTATGGTTTATTTTTTCATTCATTTTGAGGATAAAGAAAGAAAATAAACAGAAAGGAAAATTTTAATAGAGGTATTCTGACTATTCAAATTAAGAGTAAATAAACAAACTAAATCTCAATATTTTAAACCCTAAGTACTTTTTCTCAAGCATGTGTTTTGACAACTGTTTTAAATACTATTTATGAAACCTAACAATATTTAACATGTTATTTCAACCCACTAATCTACTTTTTTTTTCAAAAGTAGCCTAGAAGTAAAAACAACAGGATATCCTTTGCTAAACTGGAGTTATTATACACAGAATCAATGAATTAACTGAAGGATTTAATGTGTGTTTCCATATGTAACTGTTAGTATATTTTGAAAGTTAACCAAGGAAATCAGATTCTCTTTATCCCAAATATTTTTAGAAAGATTAATTAAACCCAGTCAGTTGAAAAGTTTTATGGTACTAAATAACACTACAGAATAGATAATGGAACACTACAGAACAGATAATGGTAATGATGTCAGTGTTTGTACATTGTACTTTTCTGAATCAACACCAGTTCATATTGGGAACTACATTTGTCTTACAGTCTGTAATATGATAATTATAGGAAAGACTGAATTAACAAACACAAACAAGAAGATATAACACAGATCTGTGTCTCTATAATTTCATCCACAGTCAGCAATTATTATACCACAGGTTGCCAATCACTGTCAAAGCAAAAAATATCAGAAGTTTTCTGTTTAGCAGTCCACAGTGAATTAAACAGAACATTTTCAGCAAATCCACTGTCAATTTTTTATTTTGTAATTGTACATTTGATGTATACACTTAAACAATTTTAGTGAAAAATTATCTCAAAATCCACAGAGTTCTCTACTCCATTTACAGAAAGCAGTGGTAGTAATCATCCTAATATTTTAGATATTCAGCATGGATCTCTGTCCATATGGGACCTGTTTCTCTTCACTGATGACAGATGAAGTCAAATGGATTTCTTAGTCTAATATTCTCTAGTTAGATAAGGTGAAATTCACATTTCAATGCTGAGTCTGCCGTTTCACTATTCTCTGGACTGAACTATGGTCCTCCAAGGTGACATAAATGACTATAGACTTCATAAATGAAAATGAGATTTTAGTTTGTGTTTGAGCATGGAGGTAGATGTGTAACACAGTACAAACATCAGGTTGCATAAGGAAAATTTAAAGTTAATAATATGAAGATATGTGAAATTGAAAAATCTACATAAATAAAGTGGATGAATCAATTAAAGAATAAACCTAACAGCACTGAGTAGTTTCTTAATAATCATGTACCTAAACCCTATCAAGATCCACAGCCTTGTCTTTCTGTTACCTATATATACAAGATATTAGTTTAAGGATTACCTGAGCTGGGAACTGGACTCTGCTCAAACAAAATTGCACATAAAGCTGTTGCTGCCCTTCAGAGATAAATGTAGGGAGGTACCTGATGTAATTGTTTCTTTTGCCCACAGACTTTCTACCTAGTTAATACAATCAGTCCCAGTGACAGGAGATGTAGCGCCATCTGCATTTATCCCTGCAGCATCTGTGAAGTGAAAAGTGAAAGCCATCAAAAGGCAGGGGATGCCATGAAGTGCAGGGACATGGACCAAAGTTTGCCAAAATTGATCCCCATTGAAATAATGAGATTTCATTTCCCTTCCCAAAAGGAAATTTTGGGGCTATAAGACATGCACATCGAGAAAATTCTGGTTCTGCCACATGCAGTGTGGCTCCCCAGAGATGAAGAAGTGAACAGAGCTTGTTGTAGGCAGTGATTAACAGTAGTACAGGAGCCATAATATCAAGTTTTATTGAACTGGGCTATTCTGCTTACAGAATTGCTTTGCCCTAAAGAAAGGTCAGCTCTGTGTAAACCACTCTGCTGTTACTGCTCGAGACAATACGCACAGACAATCTATTCCAGAACTTCACCATTCTCACTTGTAGAATTTTTCTTACACCAGGGTCCATCTTGCAATTCAGATGCTCATTTAAGTATACACAAAAGAGACATCTGCATTTGAGCAGCTGTTATACTCAATGAAAATCTAGTCAATAGAGTCAATGGAGTACAGGGACTTAGTCAGCTGAGCATGAGTAAATGTCAAGTTTTGGCTAAGATGAAGAGCTCTCTAAGTTCCACTGAATGTGATGGTAGCACAGCACTCAGCTGAGGTGTGGATGCCTGTTTTTCATCACTGAAATGTAAGTCTGTGAAGCAGAAGTTAATTCTTACCCCTTCGTATCTTACATAAGTCAACATTGCTGAAAATTTCTGAACCACATGTTCTATCCAAAGTAACCACAGGGAATAATTTCTTTCCAATATTTCTCACATTATTTTTAGAAAGTTGCAATTTTTAGTTTTTTGGGGTTTTTTTCCCTACCCTAAATAACCTGAGATTTCTTAGTATCTCTATGTATTTTCTTGAGTTCTAATTCTTCTTATTGCTCTCTTCTGGAGTGTGTCCAACATCTTTCCACCTTTCTTGAAGTGCATTTACTAAACCACATAAAGTACTTCATCTGAGGCTTGACTGTAGAAAGAGTTTTAAGTGGATGTCAGTCCTCTTTCTTCAGCCTACTATGACAAATGAAATGCTTTGAAATTAGTTCCATGAATACTTTATTCCCCATGAAGCAAAATTACTTCACTTGAAGTATCTTTCTTGCTGACATGCATTTCAATATAGTGCATAATCTCATTTCATTACTTCACTTTGAGAGTGGTGATTCAAGCTGTAAGTCCTTGAGTGTGGCCAGAAATTTGAGCTAGATCTCCAAAGGTGTAGAACAATTGGACAGGAGAAGAACAGGCTTATTTTCTGGCCATGTTGAAATAGGAAGGGTAGGCTTTTGCTCCTACAATTTGAGCTGAATACCTTGACCAGAGGGAGAATTCACCATTCAGCTAAATAAGACACAATCTGAAGAGACATGTGAAAGTGAACACATGCTCCCAACATGTCCTATCATCTGTACTAACATAATTTCTAACATTTCCTATCATCCTAGGCACCTCCCTGTACAATCTCGGCGATGTGAAGTTCACTGTTGCTTAAAAAAAAAGAACTTAAGTGAGAAATATCAACACACCTGAATCTAAATTGCATGTCTGGATCTTGTGTCTCTTACTGAATCAAATATTTGCCTTTAATCTTATACACTTTTTAGGTATTTTAGTAGTCAAGGGAAAATTCAATTAAGAAAAGGTTGGCCTGCTGTCATGCTGACAGTCTTCTGTCTGATAACTAAGACTGCTATCAAATCTGTTTTCAGCAGCTGATATGCCATGTCTTAGATGTAAAGACCATGCTCTTCTTGGGGTACTTCCAATCAAATCCTTTAAGCTGTAGCACTGACTTCTATCTAACTAGAAATATCCATTTGGCATCTGTTTTGGTTCTATTTGGTGCCCCATTATGCCTTTGCATATATGGAAATATGAAAGGAATAAAGAGGCAAAGCCAGAAGCTATATGCAGAGTCAATATCAGAATGAGAAACACACAGTAAACAAAATTGAAGCTGAATGCATTGCTCTGTCTATACATCAGTTGTCTTATGTCAAATATAGTAAATGGTTTTCTCTTGGATATACTGTATCTCCTGTGAAATACATAGACATAAGGTTTACTTTGAAAAGTGAATACCTTTATCAGAGAGGAAGATCCATAAAACCTTTGAAAGTCTTTCATGGTTATAATGGAATTGAGAATGTGTTTAGTGTAACCAATGACAAGCAATTTAGCAATTAAAATATAGCTTCAACAAATGGAATGATACATTGCTAACAAGATTAAAAAGCCTGAGCCATTTCTCATATGCAGAAACGTGAAAAATAATTTCTAATCTACAAAATACATGAAGGCTGTATTTATAGAAAAATAAGCAATGATGGGTGTGTATTTGCAAATACGTATCTAATCTCTTACAGCCCAGACTCTGCAGTCTTGCTGTAAAAACCCCCCACTCTTTTGGTACTGAATAGGAAGCAGTTTTCTTCATACTCACTCTTGGAAGAATATGTGCATACATATAATTGTCCATAACAGATATAAAGAAAGTTATCTACACCCATTTTCAATACTGTGGTTAACATGCACTTGATTTCTATGTTTTGGATTTTCACTCTTTGTGGTTTAGATACCATATTCATTAGCAAGCAAATAATCAGGACAAAAATTCTATTCTTCTCAAGACTTGCCTGCGGGGCCAGAAATTTTGTGTTTAAGAAGTTTTACTGATGTTTTTTTTAAAGAAAATTATGGCAGAAGAGGTGGATTGTGAAAATGGATAGTGCTGACCCACGGTACAAATGTCAAGAGAGCTCCCAGTCCCAACCATGTTGCTTCTGTGGGAATTGCAGTTGTAAGGAAAAAAGGAATTGGCATCTAAAAGGAAGAAAATAAGGAAGGTGGGTGAAATTTCTAGGGGTCTATCAGTACTATTATTTGCAATATTTAAGCTAATGAGCAGCCACCGTGTTATTATCTTCTCCATCTCATTAGGGGCTTAGAGTAACCTGGTCTAGTAGAAGTTTCTCTGACCATGGCAGGTGGCTTGAAGCTACAAGACCTTTTTGAACAGTAACCATTCCATGATTTTATGATTTTACTGTTTTAGCACCATGCCTAGAGATCTTCACCACCAAGGAAAATATAACAAGAAAAAATTAATAACATGTTCGTGATAGCTTGTCAACATAAAAACTAGATTCCTGTTGAATATTTCTGCTGCATGCACATTAGCATTGAATGTTGCTTAAATAGAAAATGAAAAAAAATTCATTCTGTTTCAATAGGTTAGAGTTTTGAAGTTAGCTTGTTCTTAGGATATATTTCTTGTATGAGAACTTTGGTGAATGGCCTTTTCTTGTGGTCTGCTTTAATTATTTCAAACCATTAAAAGCTGTGCTTGCTCATTTCAAGATTCTCAAGGGGAAAAAAATCAATGGCTGCCTTGAAATGCATTTAAATTTAGTATTTTTGCTGAAATTCATAAATCAGATATGAGTCAGCATAAAGGTTGTTAATGACAAAGGTTGATAGTTGATCTTGGTGCCTCTACCTTCACATAGTCATATGTCACTTCTAGGAAAGTGTCTGAAAACAGGTCTGAGTGCTAAAGGACTAAAGACTCTCATATAAATAAGGACAGATAATTTACAAATTATTTATTTCTAACCTTCCTTATTCTAGGAACCAGTAGTAGAACTCCCAGTTTACTATGATGGGTTTATAAAAAGTAAATAGTTGCTTCTCTAACATACTTCCAGCATTTACATTTTCCCCTATAATGACAACTTCTTCTATTTGCAGGCATCTCTGGGTACAACTAGACTTCACAGCACATCAGATTCTCACTTGTATCCTGATTCCTAGTTCTCCAGATCTGAGACTGGGCTTCACCATGGTTTCCTTTCCAATATTTGATTTCTATGGAAATCAGTGGATAGAGCAATGCAGGATGTGTGACTGGGGCTATGTATTTTAGATTTTTTCCTGTTACACTTTGGAATGAAGCTGACCTGAACACTGGGACTCAGATGCAAAGTCTCATCATTTTAGTAGTTAAAATGCAACTCTTCCCATTTTTGCAGGTCCTGTAAAAACCCACCCTCATTGGTATTAGATTAGTTTTTAAAATCTCCTGCCCTCACCTGCAAATGTTTTATTACTTGTACAAGGCAAAAGTTTTTCAGCCCTTATGATTGAAGACCTTTTCTTAGTTATTAAGCAGCATCTATTTTATCAGCATTACGGTAGTTCCAGCATAAATTTACTTTCTTCACTATCACTGGGCAACATTTTGCATATTTATTGAATCATGCGCAAAATGAAACTAAACGTGCTTGAAAAAAGATCATAAAACCAACCAGGAACCAAGATTTCTAATAGTGAAATGGAGTGTATTCAATGAATTAGAAAATTAAAAGGATCTTATGCTCCAAAACCCACCAGAAGCATATTATGGCTCTAATCCAACAAATATTTGTGCACATATCTAACTTTTCTCATGTGAATAAGATTAATAACATATCTAATTAGGATTTGCAATTCAGGAATCTCTGGGAAAGAACTCTTAAGAGACAAGGCAGACAAAGATGACAGTAATACTTTCTGGGATATCATGATCTTGACTCCTTTATACTTCATGTAAAAAATACGCAGTGAAGATTATATTTTGCTTAAAACTCTGCTGGGAGATTGTCTTGGCTCAATAATACAACTTCTTTCTTCCTTACAATTTCCATTTTTAGATCTCTGTTTTCTGTTTTTGTCATAGAGAGCGCTTATTCTAAGATCTGTACATAATACTTGCATAATTTAATTATTTGTTCATTTTTCACTATGTTCGATAAATCCCACAAAGTGAAATTCTGTGTTTTCATTTAAAGTATTGCAGAGGAAAACATACTAGAAATTATGGTGTTACAGTTCAAAGATAATAATAATGTTTTATAATCCTTAATTCAAATTAAATCTTAGTGTCCTCTTGGAATATGTACTTCTGCAAATAGAAAGTATAAAGCAAGAATTACCAGATAAAATTCAATCTTTATGCTATATAAAAGAGTCAGACTATATAACTGAACAATCCATTAAGTTTTAAGGATTTACATTGTTTTAAGATTCTACATTTACTTATTTATTTATTCACAAATATCTGTGGTTTTTTCCTAGTCAGTCAAGGCTGATAAGTGACTTGTGTTCCTCTCTTGATAAGGCATTTCAGTACAGCCTGGAAAGAAGAAATTTGACTGTTCCTGTGAAGAGTACCATAGAGTGAACAGAATAGTGTATTTTCAGATATCTTTATGTCATTCAAGCAGTTGAAAATTATGATTTGTTTCCAAGGTCTCAGCTAATGCTGTTGCAAAGGCATTTCAGCTCAGAGATCCCAGCTGAAGTACTCTCTTAAAGAATTCTGGTATTGAAGTTTATCCATAATAAATAGTTGCAGCAAAGGAGTTATACAAATCAGTAACAAATTGTACATATGAACACTAAAAATATGTAGGGATTTCTTCTCATCATGGATATAGATTTTTTTCATGTACACATCAAGAGTCCTTTCTAGTAAAATTTAGCATGCTTTGCATGAAATATAGGGCCAAGAATAATCAGAATACAATTTCCAGAAAAAGCCTAATATCAAAAAAACAAGGAAAGTAGTGTTTCTAAAGTCAGACCCTTAAGATTGAAATCCAACATGCCAGGCAGCTAACAGAAACCAGGGGCTGTTCCAGCTGAATTTTGGCTGCCACTACGTATGTGCAATTTTTGCTTGCTTTGTGTGAATGCCTTCATCATCTTTAGACTTTTTCTGACACATCCTCTGGTGAAAAGCTAACCAAAAAGGACTTTCCTCAAGGTAGAGTTGAACTGGGTAGTTCTAGGGACAAATTGCTGAAAAAGCATAATGGAGCTGACACTAAAGTCTTCACTTTTGCAGCTGACAGATCATTTGGACATATAACCCAATAGGATTTTGGGGTAACCTTGCCTATCAATCATTTTTATGAATGTGAAAACTTGTATTTGTGTGGAGGAAACTGTCTGTATTCAGAAAACATAATGGGCATGCACTGAAATGAGGAATGGGGTGACATAAGAACGGAAAAGATGCATCAGTTCCAGAAGCTGATCTTCATCCCAGCTTAGGAAGAGAACTATTACATTATTTTTTTGCTTAAATATTTACTATTTTCTGCACTTGATTGATAGTTTATAAAACTACATAAATATTTTCAAATCCTGTTGAATAAAGAGGAGCTATGTCAACCTAATCCAGCTGAGAATCTGGCTGCCCGGTGCTCATCTGCGTAAGAAAGGTGGTGTGACACATCCTTCACCCACAGGGTTTAAATGTCTAGCTGCATTTGTTGGGTTCCTCTAACATACATGTGCCTTAAAATAACCTTTCTCCCTCTTAATGAATTATGTTGCACTCTTGTTTGGGGTCTTTCAAAGATTTTTTTTTTGAATTAAAAAATCATACTCAAAACCAATTTTGAAATAAAATTTGAAAATGTTTATTCCAGGTTCTTGATATCTGTTATAGTGGTCTGTGTCCTTATAAGCTCAACCATCTGTGAAGACAAAAAGGGACAATAATTTTGAATAATAATCTTGGGTTTATCTACTATTAGTGATACATCATATTTATTGCCAGGTCAGCTAACAGAAGACTGAAGATGCAACATATCTAATTTAAAAAAATGTCTAGTGTGAAATACAATGCTGTGTTACTGAACATTATGTTCAACTGACTGATTAAGGTGCAGCTCGATAATTTGCCAGTGACACTTTAATTTCTGTATCAGTGTACTTTTGAATAATTTTTAGCCACTATAATGCATTTATTCTGTGCTTAAAAGGATCATTACTATTTTTCAGCAGATATAATTTTAAATTATGGACAGTCAAAGGATTACCAAATCACAACACGTCCTCTGTCTTTCTTCATATGTGAGAATTTCAGTAGAAATATTCACTGTGATGGTCAGATATTTTATAATAATAAATTATAGCACTGGCTACCAGAAATTTGACATCAATAAAAATCTTTAATTCTTATAGTTTGCATTATGATATTATTTTGCAATGTAAATAATTTGATTTTCCCTTGCATTAAGATGTGAGATGATTTAGAGAAGCATACAGAAATGTCCTAGTATCACACTTTATCCATTTGTCACCTAAAGAACAGAATTTTTTTCTATTATTTTTAGTAATGACATGCCAACACTTAATTCGAAAATGTGGTGGCTACTGTAATACTAGATAATTTATATAAAACTGATGTGTACCTATCGACATTTATTTTATTTTAGGGAGGACACTAAAAGAAACAAAAGAAGGCATCAATTCAGGAAATGCTCTAATGATGGTTTTCTGAAAGGAGTTCATTATTCTTCCTATATGTTTGCTATAAGACATAATTTTAAATTATGCAATAGTTAGGAATTGATAAGAATTCTGCATTTACTTAATTTTCAAGAAAAAAAAAATTATGCCATTTGTCATGGTGCAGTGAATGGCCATGAATATGTTAGCAGTTTATACCCTATTATCTGATGCAATATAAAGTAATTTTTTTCCTTGAACAATACATGTACACACACACGCACACACAAATATATAATTTGTATATACATGCAGAATTGTGCAATATAAAATTCACATGGCAAGAGTCTGTTAGGAAAAAATGTTTGGATTAAGAAAGAGGTATAAGATTCCTTTATTTGATATGCTGTGGAGAAAAAAAAGAAATCATAATTTTAAGCAACTGCAATCAGTCTTTTAATTAGATGGAAAATCTAAAGTTAAGCAGCTACTGTGTTACCCTACCAGTGATTTGCAAAACCATCTTCCAGTAGTTATTTGAGTACAACATACTCAAAATGGCAACATTTCACTATTTTAAATTGTTTCATAATAACTGAGAAGAAAACAAAAAAATGCCTCCTGGTAATAAAAAAATACTGGTGATTGGCCAATTGAACCCACCACAGATACCTTTGTCTCACTTTTTTCTGAACAAAATGGTGATACTTTGCAGAATGGCTTTCTGGTTCTACTTCCTAAATGTCATGTCACATACATATGTGCTTAAAAACCAAGATTATTTTTTGTCCATTTATCATGTGTCTTTTTTTTGCTATCGTTTCATAAAAGGAATTTTATTTTCAAACATAACTGTGGAACAGTGGAATCAATCAAAAAATTTTATCTCATTTGCTATGAAATAATGGGGTTTCAGATATTTAAATAGTGCTAATAGTGACTTGATAGTATACATTGCTAGGTATTAAAGACCAAATTCAGGGTCCCCAACACAAGAATGATGTGGATTTGTTGGAGTGATTCCAGAGGTGGCCACAGAGATTCTCAAAGAAGCAGTTCTCCTCCTATGAAGACAGGCTGAGAGAGTTAGGATGGTTCATCTTGGAGAAGAGAAGGCTCAAGGAAGAGCTTTAACTACCCAAAGGGGCTACAAGAGAGTTGTAGAGGGATTATTTACAGGAGCACGTAGAGTTAAGACAAGGCAGAATGGCTTAAAACTCAAAGAGGATTGGTTTAGATGTTAGGAAGGAATTCCTCTCTGTGGAGTTGGTGGGGCACTGGGACAGCTTGTCCAGAGAAGCTGTAGATGCCCCATCCCTAGAAGCATTTGAGACCAGGTTGGATGGGGCCTTGAGCAGCCTGGTCTAGTGAAGCAGGGGGTTTGGAACTAGATTATCTTTCCAGGTGCTCTCCAACTTAAACATTCCATGATTCTATTAAATTCACCTTGTGTATTGTGAAACCAGAGTAGATGTATAGATTTCAGAAAAGTTTATTCATATTTATGAAAGTAAAAATGAAAATATTTTTCCCTCTGAAAGCCTTGTGAGACTGACTAGAAAATTAATGATGTTAGCATTTGGTCAACTCTGTGAAAAAAAATATTTTGCAATTCAGACATTTGTAATGGAAGAGGAAGGAGGTATAAAGCATGAAAATAAATTTGATAGTTTCTGTGGCAGGAGGAGGTACCAAACAAGATAGCTAATGCATTCTGTTGATAAAAAAAGAACAGTTCTGCAGAAATGTCATACTGAGATCAATGTGACCATTTTAATATCAGCATTTTTGTGTACTTGGCACATTATAAATAATTGCATATGGTAATCTTTGCTTCTATGTGTACCTCAGTGCTGTAGTAGTGCCATCTAATGTTCTAATTAATCTGCAATATCTCCCAAGTCAGGCTTTCAACAGCAACAAAAAAATGCTTCCAGGAATGATGAGGTTGGCCTTACTCCAGCTGATACTGTGGCTGCTACTCAAATAATCTCTTGTCTTTTATGGCAACATAATCAAGTTAAGAAAATCTGGACAAGATATTTGGAGTCAATCAAGTACTTTATTTTACTATAAAATGCTGAACAGGTGCAAGTGGGATACATTCAAAATGGTCATTAGGCAAAACTTGCTTTGAGGGAGGTGGAGCCAACATCTGTGCTTATTTTCACAGATACAAAAGAGCAGGCCTCCCAAGGAAATGTGAGCAGGATCCAAATGGATGAAGCAGCAGGACTGAATAAAGCATTCTGATTTAAGACTTTCCCTGCTTATACTAATTAGCATTTGAAAAAAAGCATGATCAATCTTTTTCTTCTCTGGGGGTAGAGAAGGAGGAGTCTGACTTAATTAAGAAGGACATTAACTCCAAGCACCTACCTAATCAAATATTAACTATATTCAGAACAAGCAAATGATAGTAATTTTGTAGTGATTTAAATGTTTTCCCCTATAGCTGCATGGATCTTTTTCACAGTGCTTTTTTATCTTTACTGAAAATCCTGGTCTTATTTTACCCTTCAGATATTCTATTTTTAATGACTGGCTGATAGGACCCTCCTGCAAGAGATATCTTTATTACATAATTTCTTATTTTATATCATAGAAAATGAAAGAGGATTTCATGTAACTGAAGTAGAAACTAGTGCTTAAATCATAATGTGACAGTTTACACTACCCATCAAATATCTAGAAGAAAGCTGGTTTGTATTTTTGACTCTCTTGTTAACTCTAAGAATGACATTTCATGTCATGTATTGCAATTGTGTTTTCTTCCTCATTTGATCTCAAATGACCTTCCTCATTTTGCAGTTTGAAGGGTACTTGTACTGAGTTTATCTCTCATTTTTTTAAACATTCTTTATTTATTGTGGTCTTAGTTTTGGTCTATTGCTAACATCTGCCCTTATGCTCCTGTCCTGGCACTGCTATGAATGGTGCAGTGATGTGTGGTTATATGGGAGCACAGAGGAGAGCCAAGAATAGATGTAATTACATTAATACTGGAAAATCTGGTAAGGACCATGTCTGGGCCTGCTTCTGTTAGTGTGCTGTATGCAATAAAAGCCCAGGCAATTATTTCTAGCTGACATGGTAGTGTTGCATGTTGTATTTCCATCTTGCAGAAATAGTAATCGAAAAACTGTTTTGCTGTCCTTAAGTAGGCCTGCACAAGACAGTGGTTTATTTGGAACTTCCCAGTCATAAAATCCATCCTTTCAGCATTCAGGAGACTATATGCAATGCAGTCCAAGACTGTCAGCACTTCACGTCACTCTGAAATTCCATCATAATTTTGAAAAAGTGGCTCCCTTGTCAAATTGTTCCTTCATGTTGCCAAGATTTTACTTGAATTGTACTCTTTGTCAGTAAGTTTTGTTCTAGGTTTAACATAGTATTCTAGTTTTGAGAGCATTTTTTGGCTTGATTCTTTAACACTGATGTAGGTAAAAAATTCCATTTCCAAGTGTCTTCATTTTACTAACTGCGGACAATCTTAGTATTATTAAATTTTGGTTTTGTACAAATTTTACACCTTAGAACTTTCATAAACATTTATGCCACTTCCCTTTCAGATTAAGTATATTTTCATTCTTTATAGTTTTGGTAAAAGAGCTAGAATATATATTTAGCACTTGTCTCTGGGAAAGATGCTTATTGTCACTGTTTCAAATATGAGCGGAATTCCAGCAGAATTTTTTCCTGTTACAATTCTTTAGTCCACAAATATATTTTCCAAGTAGCCAAAATAGCCCAGATATGACATTTGGGATGGGTTACAAAATTCCTCTTGCATATTGATAAGAAAAAGTGTGCTGGAGGCTGTAATTTCAGAACAGCCATTCACTGTTTTTCTTTTTTAAACTCTGGAGACACCAAATAAGACTCTTAACATTCAAATAAGCAAAGGATATAAGGTAAGAAAATTAAATTTTATTCACCTCACACTATTAGAGAGGAACTGAGGCAAAAACTTGCAGGGTGATCTTTGTGTCAGTGTCACATTATACCTCCTCATGCTTTAGAAATTGTATTGACTTATATGTCAAGAGCAATCATTCCTGTCTGAAGATATATGTGACCTTTTGTGCATCTTTGCAGGTAGAACACAGTGAAGACAAAAATAAAAGCACATGCTCTATTTTTCCCCCCCATTTTAACCATTATCACAAGTTTTCTGACAAATGGTACAGCTTGGAAATCACTTCTGAAGTTAAAGCACCGTTTTCTCTGTGGTTAATTTCTTTATTTCTACAGGGGTTCCAGACTTGCAATGGAACAAAATGGTGGCAAGCCCAGCTTTGGAGCATGCCGGTGTATCTGGATGCTCTGGATTTTTATGGGAAGCTGCAGACATTTAAAAACAGTGAAAATCTTAAATTTTTCCTAGTTGTGTTAATGTTCCTTTCTTTCTTAGTTCTTTGGGCACAGAATTGAGTCCTGGTTTTGGAAGGACAGAAGGAGATTTTTTTTTTTACTGGTTAAAAACTGGTACTGTGGTCTTTACTCAAACATAAATCTGTGTTCTTCATTCTGTGCCTTTTCCCCAAATCAACTTTTTCTAAATCCTTTTCTTACTGGAGGGTCATCGTCTCCTCACTTTATGTGAGATGGAAGAGTTGGTTAATCCCAGGTTTCTTTAGAGGGATAAGTCCTCACACTGACCTATATCGGAGAAATGGACTAACAAAGTCCTCATGCACTTCAAAGGGAAGTGCAAAGTCCTCTAAGTGGGGTGAAACAATCCTGGGCACCATCACATGCTGGGAACCACCCAGCTAGAAATCAGCTTTGCAAAGCAATGACCTGGTGAGCCAGGCTCTTTCCATTGGCGCACAGGACAGGAGCAGTGGCAATGGGCACAGACCTAAACACAGAAGCCGCTGTCTGAACTTCAGGAAACACTTCACTACTGTGAGGGTGTCCCAGCACTGGCAGGGGTTGTCCAGGAAGGCTGTGGAATCTCCAGCCTTGGAGATAAAAAACATTCTTGATATGATCCCAGACAAACAGCTCTGTGTGGTTGTACTTGATATGGGGGGCTTGGACCAGATGACCTCCAGAGATTCCTGACAACTTCATCCCTGCTGTGATCATGCAATAGATGTCTCTGAATCCAAACCTGCAGAAAATAAAGGGACTTGCTTGTTCACACATATGTCAGTGAAAGCTTAGGAAATCATTACAAGGTCTATTTTTAAATAATCAAATTTGAAAATATTAGTATTGGGACCAGTTTCTTGAAAACCTTTTCAGTGCTGTATTCTTATAAAGAATGCACAAGCCCGAGGAAAATCTAGCTATTAGTTAGTCAATTTAATTTGTATTTTTTTCACTCAACCCAATTTTCTTTGCAAATAGAACAATGTATTTTCTGATTTATTTAGTGCCTTTAAATACATTAATTTCCTTATATGAGACTATAATTGTTTTTTTCCTGAATAATAATTACTTACTCATCAATAGAATTTTTCACTGAAACTGGAAAAGCACCAGTTGAAATGGTCCTTTGACTGAGTATTTATGTGCTGCAGACGAAACTGGATGTTTAAGAAGCCAGTGTGCCACTACTCAGTCAAATGTAATTATCTCTCTTCAAAGATAGTTTCACCCTCTCAGTCATATATGTATTTGTTTTCTCTGCTTATGTGATTGATTGTCCAGAAGAATGAACCTCTTTATCCACAGGCCACCTATGCTGCTTGTCTCTTTTTGACTTTTGTGCCTCCCTATCTAAACCTTGACCCAGCTAGATAACATCCAGCTGAAATCCTCTCTTTAGACTTGCATACATTCATCACTGCAATGTACCAGTTTGTGTTCAGTATAAGAGGAGATTGTATATCTTCTGTGTGATAGTGAGAATGCAACTTGATATGAAGGAATGCAAACATGCTCTTACAGTTAATTTTTTTTCTATACTTCAGCAACAGCAGGACTATCATGGACAGTCTGGTCTTTTGAAGCCTTAATTTAGTAACTTGTAATAAGAGTGGGAAGGATCTAACTGTTGCTATTTCACTTTGTTTCCTCATAAGCTTCTGAATTATATGTATCAGCATTAAAAACCATTGAAAGTTTTATTTTCTAGGAAGAGTGATTTAAGTGTGTGAAGTTATATTTGTGTGTAGTGGGGAATGTTTGTACAGTTATGTGTGTGTGTGTATATAAAGATAGATGTATATCTGTGGATTTTCAGAAATGAGAGTGATTTTGATATTTCTGAACTTGTCCTATTGAAGCCAGTTTTTGTAAAGTGTTTATACAGATTCTGAAAAAAAACCAGAGAGGCTTCAGAGCTACATAATTCTGCAAAAGGTAGTCTGTTTGGGGGTGTTGAAACACACATCTAAAAGGGTATACAGTCAGTTATACCAAGGAACTTGGAGATACTGGCATTTAGTATCATCACACATTACATTGAAGCATCTAGATAGCTCCTCATCTAGGTTGTTCTGAGCCTAAAATGCAAATTATTTCTCTAAATTCCTTACATATCTAGACCACAGAGCAAGCTATGGATGTCCAAAGGTAATTCAGCCAGCACTTGAAAAATACGGCAATGGCAAAGATGTGTTTAAACTGCCCACAGGTGGTGCCAGGAAGTGACTGGAACCCTTCTCTTCTGAGACTTGCACTAGGATTTACACCCTGGAAAACCCTCTTGTAATTACATGCCTATAACATCCTAACAAATGAAGTAGTCATCTTGAATGCAAAACTCCAGGCTCTAGTTCTCCTTCACAGAGATCCAGATCTCTAGTTTGTCCTCTTGAGCAATGCATCCGCAGCTTTAACTTTTCCTACTAAGTCTCTGTATATGAACAGAAAACAATTCAAGAGACAGGAGTCAGAGTAAGAAAATGCAAGAGCAGCAGCAATTCTATAATTTTCCAGTGTCAAACTCAGAAATAATCAGTGTTCATACTATGGACCTGAGTTACTACTGCTAGACTCCATGGTTGCACCAATATGATCCCATCACACTACATGAGTTTTGAAAAACTTTTCTATTCTGCAATGGTTAAGGCTGCAATTTAAAATTACATTAGTCTTAGTGGCACGTTAGTTATGACAGCCATTTCTATATTTTTCATATGAAGACTATGAACGACAACCTAATCTAGAAAGACACTTTTTCCTGTTAAACACAGACTGATAGGCATCAACTGGATGAGATCCTGATGAAATACAGCGAAAAAGAATTCTTCTGTTGCTTTTTTTATTCAACTTCACAACTGTAAAAAAAAGGCAAAATTAATGGAGCTGTGTTGAGTGGAAAATGAACACATCACTGATTAGATGCTTGGTTTTGTTGTTAACAGAATTTAGATAATAAAATGAATAGGTGTTCCTCATGAATCAGTTATGACACACTGGTGTTTCTGAGGTTCAGTAGTCATGGATGTTATTATTATGGTATTTTTATGTAATTTTACAAAAGTTTATCTCTTGATCTTCTTTTTACAAAATACCTGATTTTTTCCATAACAAATGTGAATTCTATGTTGTTAAAACCGGGCCAATTACTACAGTCAGTGAACACTAGCTTGTACATCTCAATTGTAGGAACAAAAAGCCACAACTAATGTGCCCACAAACATAAAGGCACCTGCATGGGACTAAGTGAGTAAAAAACCATGTAAGACTTGAGTGAACATCAGCCTCAAGTAAGGAGCTGGGGCTGGTTTGACATTCATTTGCAGTGCATTTGTTTACAACTTACCTCAACAAATAAGATTTATAAACCCAGCCTTCGATATAATGCCTGAGAATACTTTTGAGAAGGATAGTTTAAAATATTGTTCCACACACTAAATACATATTTAAATGTTAGGAACATAGTTGAAATATCTATACAAGGCAAAGTGATTTTATTTATATTTAAACCTTTTAGATCTAGAGTTTAGATGGCTTTGCATTTAGACTGTGTGTATTAAAGTGTATTTCCTCATACTACAGGTGGATAAAAGAATTTTTACAGTATAATTAAAGTATGGCAACAACCATGTTGCTATCAGATTCTGATGGCTATCAAGAGAGAGAGGAAAATACAAAGAGTGGAAATTAATTCTCACACTAATGAATTTTTTAATTAGTATTTAAAAACCCAAACTTCAGCAGTATATTTCCCTGTAGGGAACAGTATAGAATCATCCAGGTAATTAGACCAAGTGAAGATAATAAAACAAACTTATGGATATATTGTGATAAAAGATGTTTGAAGGTCAACAGCAGCAATCAAAGCAAGGACAGAAATTCACTAGATGAGGGTAGGGTCTCAGTATGACTATGCTCTTTCACTTCCATTGCCTAAGAATTCTGCAAATGTTCTGAATTCAAGTTAAATAATCAAAAATCTAAATATATGGTGGCTGGCATTTCAAATCAGTGTTCAAACTCATCTGGGCTTTCATGATTTTTTTTTCTTATTATTATCATTGGTCAACAAAGAAAATTCTTCAAATACTCTGAACCCTACATTCCTTTATTTCCCAATCATGATGTTTATGTTTTTGCCCTAAAGTGTACACTGCCTACCCAGCATGTGCCATCATATGCTGGCATACTATGGCTGTGCAGCTGTAGGGAGAATTGTAAGGGGACACAGTATGTAATCTTATTCCCCAATGAGTTGCAGCTGGGGGGGGCCGGGGGGCAATTAAGAGCCACACCTGTAACCAATTAAGAATAAGTAGCATAAAAAGAGTGGAGTCAGAGGAGGAGTTAGAAGGCAGGAGTTGGGAGATGGCTGCTGCAATCCCAGAAGAGGATAGGGGACCCCAGGAGAGGGTGAGGACCAGGAGAGTCCCAGAAGAAGATGGTGAGTTCCCCTGGAGGGGATAATCCCAGAAGAGTGTAGACCCCAGGAGAGGGTTGGAGAAGCTATGGACATGCCAGGGCTCTGTGGCAATTTAGCAGCAATATCCTTCATTGGATTGCTGCTGGATTAGGAGCAGATGCTTCTGGCTGTGTGCTTCAGGAAAAGCCCCTGGAGGGGATGGATTCTGTAATGTAACTGTTGTAATGTTCTGTAATGTGTAAGTATTGCTGCAAAGTGTACAAGACAACAGTGACCCACTGGGATGTAGTGGGGGCGGCAGTGTTGGTGTAGCTGGGAGTGGCAGGTGGAAGCCACAGGGAAGTCCAGACCTGATTTCAATCAAGGCACCTGTAAGTAGGTGAGCCACCAACTATAATAATGGAACATTTGTGTTGTGACTGCCTTGACAGCAACAATATGGATTCTGTAATGTAACTGGTGTAATGTATTACTGTAATGTATAAGTATTGTTGTAATGTGTATAAGACAACATGCAGCAAGTGAGGAAAGTCAGAAAAAGTGAAATAGCCTCAGGATGCCTTTGCCTCTGTATCCCACTATGACAGTTTGGGTAGTACTTTTTCTTGCGTCTTGATGCTCTAAATGCATTTCTTACTACAGTCAAGATGGATGGGAAGAGGCAGAGAAAAATGGGATAATCCTTGTTTCTATCTAAAGCCTTCCTGTTCCCTGGCCAAAGGAGTAGGTTGACTTTCCATCTTTGAAATGCAAATAGTAACTTCTTGCCTCCCTGGAGTGGAACAAAAGCAAGGAAGGAGTGAGCCTCAGATTTTGTGCCACCCTTAGCTCTCCAGGCATGCATTAAACTAAACCAAATTAGTCAGAATTAAGTTTTTCTGACACTAAATTAATCTTTATTTGAAGAGCTTAAAGTTTTTAGGCCTACAGCTTATCTCCCTCGTTGCTTTGAATTTGGACGCTTCAGATTTCATCCTGGTTTACAGCTATGATAGTGAGTTTATATAAAGGAGTTTTAGGGAAACTCCAGGGGGCTACAAAGATAAAATACAATGTGTTTACAGCACTGAAGCTACTCCTCAGTACACATAAAGACTAAGAAAGGATGAGACAAAAAGGAAAGCTAGACAATAAATGTTTGCGGCTATGTAAAGCAAAGTCATTCTGTTGAATTGCAGCCCTCAAATTCACCCAGGCCCCTGGCCCCAGTCTGACAGTTCACTGCCTGTGAATCAACCCCTAAAGGCAGTGAGTTTTATGATGACAGGCCTTTGTCTTCAAACAGAAATATGTTATTGTACTGTGATCTCATCTGTGATATCCACAGCTTGTCCTGGTTTCAGAAGCAGACTGAGCAGAAAACTCCCCCACAAGCTAAAATGAAATGCACACTATTTTGGCTACCCCATCTGGAGTTTTGACAAGATTTAAGGCAAATGTTCCTCTCAAACTGCTTGGACTATTTCTTTTCCCTAGAGAAACAGTTCTAGAACTGTCTTGTGAATTTTCTTGGCACCCAGTATTATTCTTGTCACATACTCATTACGCCTTACATCAGTACATTGTTTTATCCCAAGAATATCTGTAGTTGCCATCTGTCTAGAAAACATGGGTTGATGGAAGGATAGTGACCTCAACTCCCAAGTCAATCACCAATGATTTAGGAAGAAAGCAATGACATTCTTGATTTCCAAACACTGGAACTGCTTGTTTATAGTAATAAATGGTCTTCGAATAAATCTATACAGAAGTATGTTTAGAGTACTTGGAATGTTACTACAAATAGAAGAATTTATTTTTCATATTTTGTGAATTAATATGTTTGGACAAATGACTTTCAGTTTTATTTCATTCATGAAACTTTATGTGCACATTGCAAGTAGCTGTTTCTTACTTATCTGAAGACATACTTCATTCCTAAATATGACCAGTCTTTACTACCAAACAGAAATATCTTTTCACAAGAAAAAAACCCCTCTGACCTTCCATATTTCAGAAAACTGATCTTAAATAGAGAACTGTAAACGCTTTCTTACTAAAAACTTTTTTTTTTAGCTTGAGAACTCTCCAAATTTAAAGCTAATTTAAATAGAAGGGAATTCTGGTGCACTCAGTGTCACTTTTTACTTGAATACAATTTTGTCCAGGCTTTAAAAGTTAGATCTAATGCTCACAATGAAACAAAAACGATCAATACTTTCAATTTTTTATAATTAGAGACTGGCCTCTATCTCATTATGAGCTATTCTTTATGTACTTGTCTGCAGCCAGGTCATATGCAAAGAAAGCAAGCAAACAAGTATATTTTAATATGAAAATATAATTTATTTGCTCCATTGTGTCAATCTAAACCATTTCCTCTTGGCAGTTACAGTTCTCTCGCAGATTATTCTATATTAATGTGAAACACATCCTGCTAAGGAAGAGTGGGAAGGTTGCTTCTGAGGTGCTACTGTGATTTGGCACAAGCTGCTATAAAACTCAGGAATTCTCAGCACACACTTCTCAGCCTGGAAAAGACTTTTTAAAGCTTTCTGTGAGAAACACAAAGCTTGGTTCTATTTTTATTTTGGATTTGGGAGAGTGTTAATTTGCCTTATAGCAAATTTGAAAGGACAACTTAGCTCAAATACTTAATTTGTGTTTGAAGCAAGTTATATCTGGAAAGGGAAACCAGCAAAACACTTAAATCCTGCAATGTATCACTAATGAATATTGACTTCATGACATGAAAAGAACAAACAAAAAGAGAAAGTAAAATTAGTTGTGAAGACCACTATTTGACGAGCTAGTTTCTAAAAGCTGATGCATAGTGGTGTCTTGAAACACCACGTGAAGTATCAGTCTGTGGTTTAGTCTTTGAGGCCAAGAGGTATCTCTGGCTACCTGTCTAAGGGAAATAGCAGCTCTGTGCCTTGTCTTCTGTGGTTGCTGTGTGTCATCGAAATATACAGATGTGGAATGTATGAAGAGTAACAAAATCTGCAAACCCATCAAAACCACTATGGCTTTTGCTGGACTGTAAGCTAGCAGCTTCTCAGTGGCTGAGGCTGACCCCACAGAGCACAGCCATGGGACAGGAGGGACTTCCACCCTGGGTGATCCGTGGTCTAGCTCTTCTGTGGAGAAGTGTGTGGTTCCTGGGATGCAGAACAGCCTCACTGTCTTTGCCACCTCTCTTTGACTTTTTGTACTAGATGTCACCAGCTGGGGAGTGAGCAGTCAGTTGTGTCTGTCACAAGGGATAGTGGGGCAGGAGGGAAGCATGGTGCCATCCAGCCATGGCAGGAGGCTTATATCTGGGATGGGAGAAGAGTGGGCTGACAAAAAAACATCTTCCTGCTTATGTGCCGCTTAGCAGATCTCTGTAGAGAGCAAAAGCAGCAGTTTTTTCAATGCATCTTATATGGGATTAAATGCAAAAAGGCAGTGGCTGAAGCCTGAGGTGGATGTCTATCCATTATTATAAACCATAACAGATCATACTGCATATCTATTATAATTCTCCTCCATTGATATTTAATAAAGATATTAAGAATGTGAAATTAATCTTGTAATTACACCATACCTTTCTCTACTTGCAGTGAATATTTCCTACCAAAAAGTTCCAAGTATATTTTATTGACCAAGGCCAATAGACTTTATAAACAAACATTCCTATTTTTCAGAAACAAATGCTGTCTTCACCACGGTGGAAGATACTTCTTCTGTCCTTGAAGTCACTCACAGGTGGAAAGTAGCCTAAAATATAGTATCATTAACCTACTACAGGCTGGGAAATTACAGGCAAACTTTAGGCATATAAAATTAAATTACTCATATTACACTGGTCCAGGGTTAACTGTATGCCTAATTACATAAGAGTTGCATAATCACCACAAGATTCTGCTTTTCAAAAGATTTCTTTACGTAATCACAAAATATTTTATGTGCTTTGCTACTGCTTAAAAGGTGTTTTCATGTTAGGTATCAGTATTTCTGCCTTACAGACTGATTTAAACTGTACAACTATCAAAGCACTCCTTTACCAACTTACTTTAGCACTTAACAGATTTCATTGGCTAAGTATTATTTAAGACTTTAATAGTAATAATGGTTCTTTTAGGAAATGCTATTAAGAATGGAAGTTATCTTAAATCATGTTAACTGTCACTGAATAATAGTAACCCATCAGTGAGTAATAGCAGCAATAAATACTATAAAATTAAAGGCATAAGGTAAGGTCTTCATTTTATCTTTTGCAATAGTCCAAATATTCATGAATTAAATAAGATATGTATTCCTACTGTTTGCAGGATTTTGCACTAGATGATGGCTCAGTGTATTTTGTGAATGGGTTGTTGGTGATCCATTGGCAAAAAAGTCCAAGTCAAAGCATTATTACTGAAACTAACCTATTGAAATCATTATGCTAAAATAGTTCTATTCCAAAATTTTTGATGTGTTCTACTTATATAATGTACTGTGCATTCTTACTTACCACAGGAACTTAGATAATGTTGAACTATTTGGGCATAATAATAAATCAAAGAAAGAAGACTGGGAAGAAACCCTCTCTCTTAAAATGCGTATTTGCTTCCCTTCAGGTATGTCTCTTTCACTTTTTCCCTACTTTTTACATTTCTGTGTAGAACACTTTTTTATTATTGGACATAACATGGTTTTATTAGATATTTTATTGCCAATTAATCAGTTCAAGTGCTAGAGAAGTTGCATATTTCTGCCAAAATACCTATTTCTGTATTCAGTCTGTACTTTATAGTTCCCTTAAATTGTTAGTGTCTTTTAAAAAATCACTAGTTACCGGATAATGAGAAAATATAAAGCCAATTATATGATTTGATGAAGGTAGAATTAGTTTGGGAGGGATTTTAAATTAATTTAAAACACTTGTTTAGAAAAGTAATAACATTTTACCTTTCCCTGAAGGACTCTGTACATCAGATTACTGTCTTAAACATAAATACAAATATTCCATGAAAGTCCACTGTATTTTCTCTGTCACATGATGGAATTAGTGGTGGGATACACAAATGCAGCCAGCAGATGTCAGCCAATTATGTCTTTCTCCGAACTGTTTTTTTTTTTTTGCCTAGAGTGTTTGAATCCATCTGGCTGCAGTAGTCATCTGAAAGACACTGCAGTCCTAGTCTATCATTCAGTCAATGAAAACCTGCCAAAATTTTAGTAAAATATAATCCTTGTTTTATTTCTTACTGTCCTCCATGTTCAAAATCCTTTGAGGAGAAAGTCTGTACCAGACAAATGCTGTGTGTTCTTTACATTTTATGACTTTCTGCAAAATCTGTAGAAAGACCATTCAGATTTAGAGGAAATATCAGCCAAGGTGGGTGCCCTTGTGCCAAAATACAAGATAACATTGGAAGAGGAATGGAATCTTTATCACTTGATTATAATGCTTTGGGCATTTCCCACCACAGCTAAAGTCAAGTAACCAGAGCTGCCTGATGCCTTTGGAGTCTGGCCTTGACTTCATCTTTGCTGCTTTACTTACCAGCCTCTCCTCTCATGCTGCTATTGAGTTATAAGTAGCAAACCAAATAACTGATCCAACAAAGCAGTAATACCTTGGGCAACCTCATTTGTTGCCCACTACCTGCAGGTTTAGCAGCAGGTGCTTTGGGAGCAGCTGGTGAAGTCCCCTCCTCTGAGGGCTCCTTTCAGAGGCAAGCCTGCCCAAAGAGCCACAAATGGTCCAGAGGATGCTGCAACAGCTGTAAACAGCACAGATTTGTAACACCATGAGCATACCCTGACTATGCCCTTTCCTTGCTGACAAAAACCTGATTGGCATTTAGGGCTGCAGCGCTAGAAGGAATAGCAGATGCCCTGCAAGGGATGTTCAGCTTAGACAAAACCACAGCAACCCTATATCAGGTACCCATTACAATGCAGTTGCAGTCACAAAAGTCATGCCAACATCTGTATTGAACCAGCAACTGAAAACCCAAAAAGCCATAATTATAACCTGTCAGAGGAAGTGAACAGAGATCAGTGGTCTTGCTGGCGTTTAGGTCCCTGTGTAAATGTAATTAAAGTAAGAGTGGGACAAATTTTGAAGAAAAATTATCCACCTTGTTGTCCACTCTGGAGTGAGGCTGACAACTGGACTTCATGGCCAATTGTGAGGCAAGGGATAAGGTAAACTTTAATGAAAATATTTTGAAATTTTCATATTCTTAATTCTGGAAAAAAGTGTATTGGGTGACTTATTCATGAAGCCGTACCATTGTGATACATTTTGAAAAAGTCCTTTCCAATCTTTGACCACAAGTTTGTACCTTTCAAAGAAATTGCTCCTGTCCAAATCTGCAGATATGCTAGGAGGAGTTTGGGAAAATCTTGTTTTCTGCAATTGCCATTTTGTATCTGTTGGCCAGGATTTTCCTGCTCTGGGAAATGTTTTAGGTTGTATGGAGCGATAGAGATGGTCCTAGGCGATTTGTCAAACTGTGATGTGCAACCAGTTGAATTTGGGTGAATCGTGGCTTCTAAAAATGCAAACCCCATCGACTGGTAGCAGAGGCAGCAATGACAGCTGTAGAGAAAGATGCTGTATAAAGGAGTTCAGCACAATCTGCCAGCCCTTCTTCCAGCTGTAGGAAAACTCTCTGCTTTTCCCAGGCTGGAGTAAGAGGCATGTATTTTATTTAATGTTTTTAGTCTTCCTTAAGCATTGGTTCTGAGTCTGTATCAAGGATTGCAGAGAAAAATGAGTGATGAGGGACACATATTTACCTTTTTATGAGGAGGTCTTCTCAGTGCCTTGGTTCATTAAACTCAGGGAGGGGATTTCAGCTTACTGGGGCAGGTTCAGCTGCCTGAAGTTCACAATGGTGCTCTTCTCAGTAAGGCCCCAGAAGTGGCGTGATATTCTACAGTAAGCTCTGCTAATTTTTCACCACGTGAAATTAGTTTATTGGGACAGAGATTAAGAGACAAGAGCTTTCATAATGTGTATTCTTTGTGTCTTGACAAAGATTTTCACTGCTTTCTTCCTAATTTAGTATTTTGTTTACTGTAGAGGGGGGAAATGGCAATTGAATTAGGTGTATAAATGTTCACGTAGGTAGAAAGCTGAGATGAATTCGACTAAGTTTAACAAAAAAACATTTTTAAAATGTTTTCCAATGTAGAAAACAATGCTTCATGATAAAATAGAAACAAGGAATGACAAGAGTACTGAAAGATTTACTCAAACCCTGGCTGTATCTTGTATGTCACTTAACAGCTTGACATTTACATCTGTTCCCTGAAGAATAACTATTCGTTCTATTCCTTTCTTAAGAGTAGATTGAGCACTGAATATTGTCCACTATTTTAACATGGATTTTTTATTTTTGCAAGTATAGCTGCTGCAGATTAGTATATTTATCTGCTGTAGTGGCCTTGTGAGACCAGGGCAGTGTGGAAAGGTCGGTCCCTGGCAGGCACATTGTTTGACACACTGAGCTGGTACACAATTTGCTGTGACACTGGAGGGGGCCAACACACTGTTTTCTGGCAGGCACCTTCTGCTCTCTGGAGCTGGCTGACAGCTCAGTGTCCATGAGTTACCCCAGTTCTCACATGCAGGCTTCTCACTGCACATTAACACCAGGCCACTATCGTGTTAGCAAATAACCCTGGTATTCAGTGTTTGATAAGCCAAATATTTGAACCAGGTGACATTTGAGCATTTTTAAAAAGTAACACTTTGAATAAGGCAGCTCTCACTGTTGCTGGGTTGCTAGCAATTGATTTCTTGTCATGCAAGTGGAATGTTATCTACAGCTGTGAAAAATCAGATTTTGGGGATGTCCTGAAAATTATTTTAGACTTATACAGATTTTGCACATATGTTGGAACATACATACCATTTTTTATATAAATAGGTGAAAATGCTTAGACTTGGATGTAGTAAATATATATGCTTTGCTTAAGCATGTTGTTTTACAATTTGTGCTTTTGAATTGCTGGAATTTGAAAAAGCTGGAATTATAATATATGTTTCCTTTCATTTTGCTAGTGTACTCTGAGATTATGCCTTCAGTTTGACTCAGAGCAGATTGAGACCTAATTTCTTAATCTGCAGTCTTTTCTACTTCTGTACATCTGTCTTTTTTCAGTTTCAAGTGTTCTTCTGTTTGCTCTGCTTTTAATGGAGTTTTGTCCTCTACCAGTGTTTAGTTATTTGGCTTTTTTGGATCATCTTTTATGATTCTAAAACTGCAAGAACTGTTTCACAGCTGCCAACCATTTGCTCTCATCTATGGTTTGTTGCACAGTGTTACTTACAGATATTTATGAAGAGTGCTGTAAGAACCTATATATATCAGAAGTGAGCAATCTAATTATACAGCTATGTCACTTTAAAGATACAGTGATGTGTGTGAAACTGGTCAGATTTACTGCCTCTTCATGAATTATCATTTATTGGGTGACTTACTGCGTCCCTTGTCCTACACAGGAGTAGTGTTATGCTAAATTTATTCAGCTCTAGCAGTTGGATAATTTTGAAATCCAAGGACTTAAACCAGTTTTAGTTAAGCAGATATAAGAATGTTATTATTGATATATTAGAGAGAAATTGATATAATTATTCCCAGGTGGAAAGCAAGAGAAACTATGCTCATAAAACCTTATAAAATTCCTTCTTTCCAATGTCTATACCAATTTGACTGTTTTAATTCAAGTGTTCAAATTGATGATTAAAATACATATAAGTTCTCAAAAAAACCCCCCTCTTCCTGTTCCTTGGCAGGGATGGGGACTCTATGACTGTTTCTGTAACACCTAGTCCACCTCTTTTTGCAGGCATCTATCCCCTACAGACATCACTGCCTTTGCCCACTGCACTTTAATTACTGTGAGCAAAGTGCTGATATCACATCAACCTGTAATCCTAGAAGTACTCCCTCAGTTGCTCTCTGTTTTCTTTCCTTTCAGTTAACATGAACAAACTAAGCCATCTAATTAAAAACTCCTATTCTCCTAAAAATTCAATATGTCCTTCTAGCACAAAAGAAAGGACAGCAAAAAAATATTGGTCACATCTCTCTCCCCAGTCTAGCAGAGATTCAGTCCTCCATGGTACAGAATTGTTTAATTTCAAAGCTTTAAAACATATTTAACCTAACTCATGCGAATACATTAAAGAAATCAGAAATTTCAATGCTCCAGGCACTCTGCAGCATTGAACTTCAAGGTGGTCCCTTAAGAGAACATGCCATTGATAATAATTTTGTAGGAGGGGACAGCTGGTTCTACAGATTAAGATAGACAAGAAGTCTGAAATGTCATGAGTAGGTGAAATAAAATAGTTCTGTAACTGACCTAACAGGGAGACAAAGCATGGTATGTGGGAGTTGTTAATTTCAGTGCTCAATTCTATTGTGTCTGTGTTCTCTGAGACAATGTTTCAAGAGTACACTTTTTTAGTAGGAGAAGATGTTTTCAAAACAGCATTTCACAAACCTGTTAAAAATTATGAGAATTATAAAAAGAAATATCAGTTTTCTTGCTGTTTTCATCTGAAATGTAAATGAAAAAAATATTTTTAAGAAAGCTTACAATAAAAAATTTCTGAAAACATAATTAATATCAGTAGATTAATTAGCATCTAGACTTTTACAATAGCATCTCAATTATATTACATTAATAGAAGTCTATCTGGTATTAAGAAGTTAGGCTTGGAAAATCATCTGCAGATGTTCCTGTGAGACCCCAATTTTGTTACCATATAGCTGTGATTTGACTGCTGCCCTGGGTGTAAAATGTTTTGGTGTGGGGCAGTTGCCAGCTCCTCATGGCACACAAGAGGGTTCCTGCTTCACTCAGCCCCCTCTGAGGGAGCTCACACACCTGGAGCTTGCAATACAGGTGGCAGCTCACTTTGCCACCAGCTATCTACCTTTCCCTGATGTCACTGTGTCGTGCTTTGAGACTGGCCAAAGGCCAGACTCACTCACCCTCCCCTGCCGCAGCTGGGATGGAGAGAGAAAAATTAAACTGAGGGTTCATGAGTTGAAATATGGACCAGGAGAAAACACTCCAAGGGCAAAATGGACTCAAAAATATTATCTTCCTCAAAATCAGAGGAGGATAATGAGAAATAAAATAAGCCCTGAAAACATCTTTTTCTCCCAGCCCCTCCCTCCTTCCTGGTGACAGTGCAGGAGACAGGGCATGGGGGTTTGGTCATTTCATCACTGAGATTTTCTTCTGCTGCTCCAGGAGAGGAATCCTTCCCCTGTGAGACCATGGGGCCCCTCCCACGGGAGACAGTTCCCTGTGGACCTCCCCAGCATGGTTCCAATCTCATGAGCGGCAGTTCTCCCAAAATAGCCGCAGTGTGAATTTCCCCCTTGGGCACAAAGTCCTCCCAAAACTGCTGTGCCATGGGTCACTCTTCCAAGGGGAAGAGTGTCTTCCAAGGATAACCTGCTCCAGCCTGGAACCAAGGGCCTTTGGCAAATCCTCAGGCTCTTCCCAGTAGTTCTGGTGCTAGGTTTAATTAAAGGTATGTCCATGTGTATTCACCTCATTTGTATCCTGAGAACTGACATTTAATTCATGTTTATATAAAGCAAATAAGGCATCTCAGGCACTGTCCTTATGTTCTGTGTTATAATAACTGATTTCAATACAATTAATTAGTGTACTGACTAGAAATGCTTTGTTTGTAAATGGTTTGAGGGTAGACAATGTCTTATAAACTAATCTTTATCTTAATGAAAACTTTAAGAGTCAAAATGTCAATGGCCTTATGGAACAGCATGAGTTAAATCTTTTAGTCAATATTGATTTTTTTGTTTTCTTTCCTTTCTCTTTTCTTTTTTTTCCCAGGAAAACTGTAGTGGAGGAGTGCTCCACTCATACTAGTTTTCATTTGGTTTTGAGTATTCAAGATATATTCCATTGGTACTGTTTTTTCCTAGATATAATTTATATTTGTTAGGACATGTTTGAGAAGTCCTAACATTTTCCCTTTCTCTGAGAAAAAAAAAATCCTCTTATTTTACCTGCCAGACTGAGTGTGAATACTTGATGGACAATATGGCTTTTTCTCACTTTTATTAGTAAAATGTCACTGTTTTATTGCCATAGTTGTCACAACTTTATTACATTAATTATCACGATTTCACATTTAAATAGAGATTTTTACCAATAATTATGGAACAGCTCAGAAAATATGGACAAACAGAATCATGAGAGAAGTGTGTCCGCTTTGCACTCACATGCCACTCTGTCATTTTTCCTGGAGACACAAGGAAGATTATTTAATCTCCTCTAGATTGCCTTTAAGAAAAAAATTATAGTTAAACTGTATAACAAACAAAATCTTGTTTATTTACATAAATATAGTATTCTGTCACCCTGAAGAGAATCAAGCAGGAAATGTTGTTTGTTCTTAATGCTTTAATGCCTTTTGGATCTTGAGTTCTCTGCTGAAAGTTCTTTCCAGATGTGTGCCACTGTAATTGTAGTTTAGGAAAGGTTGCGCTTTCTCAAAAGGTTCTCATGACTTGCCATACAGAAACTTCAGAAACTTTCCCTGGTGCGCTTAAACTTACCATACCTTTTTTTTTTTCTTTTAAATTTTGATGTTATTTTAACTTCAGCACAAAAGCAATATGAACAGTATAAAGAAGAATCAACATTTTAATTTTAGGAGACTATTGAGAACAAGAGAAAACAAGACTAATATACAACATTTGTGTTTTCTCTGCTTGCATTGACATGGCTGCCTTTTCTTGCAGAGTATGTAGAGATCTAATTAGCAATGATCAAGAAAATGCTCAGTGTTTGTGTAATGGAATTAAACAGAGTTAAGCACTTGGAAATCCATCATGTAATTCAGATTATACTATTCCTTTAAAGTGACCTTCATTTGTTGCAGTTCTTTTTAACACATGTACACCAACTGAAACACAAAATGTGCATAAAAAACTTCCCTTAACTTCAGTAAATATGGACTATTGGAGGATTAGAGTATAAGGAAATCCACTGTATAGAAAAATGCAAGATGCTGTCAATGGCTTATTGTCCTTTCCTACAAACATAACTATGAGAGAAAAAAGGAATTTTCAGCACTTTTTGTAAGAATAAGAGGCATGAAGCAATTTGGTACCACATTTCCTTGGCAAAACAGCATCAAATTTCATACAAGGGGGTCAATCATCTGTGGGTGAGGGAAGAACATTGAACAGTGACTTAGCTTCAGTGGATGGAGTCAGGGGTGAGTGGCTGAACCTCAAGTATGCAGCCAACTGTGAGAAAAGAAACAGGTTATTTGTCTTCTGCTTTACTGAAGCACCACAAAAAATTTTGTGCTTGTCTGCTTTTTCTTATGATCTCTTTTATGTATTGTCATGGATCCAAACTATTTCATGTCTTAAAATAGACCCCAATGATCTCCTTTACCTAGAGTTGTGCATCTTCACGCTTCTGATGCTAGCATCTGAAAACATTGGATGTTTCAAATTAAGCTCATACCTGTCAAAACTGGTATAGAACAGGTGATTTTCCTCTGAACGAAACCCACCCTACCCCCTCCTCACACACAAGATTGTAGTTTAACCAAGAGAACTAGACTGAATTAGGCCAGACATATGAGAGATAAAGTTGGTAAACATGGTTTTGATGGTCATATAGGAAAATAAAATTTAAAAATCTGATGAAAACTTCCCAAGAAAATCAGAAATGCAGGTAAATCTCTGTGCATTTATAAGACAGCCATGCATTTCAGTAACTATGTATTTTTCATGCATCACTTCATCATTACAGGGACCCCATGTAATTTAAATTCATAACAGGAAACCACACATGGGAAAAGAGTATACAAATACTTTAAGAAGGTTGTATAAAGAAGTAAAATTATATCAGTGAGTCCCTTACTTACATCACTTATGTCATATCTTCTCCTATCTTTGCTTCATGGTTATTGGCTTAGTGCTGTTTTAAAGAAAAACAACACAGAACGTTAGTTATGTTTAAATATCATTAGACTTGCCTAAAGATACTGAAAATTAACCTTAGTTTCATAATATTTTTCAGAGCTCATTTAGTAGCCTTGTACAAAACATACATTGATATGCATGTTCTGGGACCCATCAAATTGAATATACCACTTAAGCTGCCTAGCATACCCAGATATTTTTGCAGGATAAGGAAATATCATTAAAATTACCTACAATTAGTTGAATTTTTTATGTTTGGTCTTGATTTTAAACTCTTTATCTTCATTCTCTTTTGTGTGATCTCATTTAATACATGGAAGACCTTCGAATGAAACATGTCCGTTCAGGAAATATGACACTCAGTTTTTCTCCAAATGTCATTAATAATTGTGTTCCTGATTCTATCCTACTCTTAAACAAATGCTTTATGCTTTATACGAGTGTTCCTTCTGAACCCAGGGGTGATTTCAATCCAACTCAACATTTCAATGTACTGTGTTTTGCTCTGAACCAGAGACCAGATTAATTAAACTTTAGTTCTGTACAGTTTCCCAATAAGACAAAAGTATTACCAAACACACTTTCCTGGAGAACTTTGAAATTTTAGAGGCCAAAGGTATATTCATTCATGTTTGCTGCAGAAGACAATTTTAATTTGATTTCAAAAGGTTAGATAGAGACAAAATTAAACATTAGGCCATTATTAGGCATTGTTTACATTTCTCCATATAATATTTCATTCAACTTTAATGTGTGGTAATGCATTCTGTACTAATTACCTTTCTGCTCACTTTTATGACCCTTGTCAGAGTTTTATCTGGACATCTTGTAATCATTAATGGCTTTTTCTTTACTTAGCACCTGAAAGGTAGCGACATAATGGGCTCTAAAACAATAAGAGTGGAGATAGAGAAGACCATGAATTAAAAGTTAAATAACTACTGTCACACAGAAGTGAGCTGCAATTTGAAAGTCTATATCTAGAGTACAAGCCTCTAGTCTAGTCACTAATTTATATTTTATTTATTTATTATTGATTGCTTTACTAGCTTTGTTATATATTTATATTATATATATTTTATATATTTTATATATTTATTTTATTGTGATATATTACATTTTATTATATTTTAATAGTTTTATTGATTTACTTTATTATTGTTTGCTTATTTGATCAAAGAAATTATTGAATGACAAGATTTATTCTTTTGTTTATTAATTAATTTCATTATTGCCTTTGGTGCCAGTACATTTTTCTCTCTTAAAAGCAGAAGATTCATTTTATTAGGTGTTTCAGTTGAAACATTAAGATAGTAATTACCAGTATTTGCTTTACATTCCTCAAACATCATTACTGCAATTTTGCCTAGCATCTCCTTAGCCCTCCACAACTTTTTCAAAATAGTTTCTTGTAGTTTAATAAATGTATTTTTAGTAATTCCCTAAAAGTATGGGATGATAAGTGGACAGGTTTTCTTATGTGTATATGCTACATTTCCCAAAATACTTTCTTTTTCATGAAAAACTTTATTGTATTTTACTCATGCTAGAAGACTGGGTATAGATGAAGAAATATTAAATATTCATATGTTTTAACACCTTTCAAGAAAAAAAGGTCACTAGAGAACTGATCTCAACAACTCTACCCAGTTTTGTCTTTCATAAAACCTGAATAACAATTAATTAAGGAAGTGATTGAAGTCTAAAGCACTCATTGGCTGCAAAAGACTTCTTAATACCATAGTGAAAATTAATCAAAATACTAAAACATGTTCTCCTTGAAGATGTGGTTATTTTTCTCTTTCAGGAGAGCCTAGCATGCAATTACTATTTCAGGGCTAAATTCTGAAGGAAATAAATTTAAAATTAACAAATATGGGATAAAAATGGTATACACTTTCAGACATATATTTTGGACAGTGTGGAAAATTCGCACCTCTGCTCGCTTTCTGGAAGATCCAACTGTGTCCTCCAAACCTGATGAAGATTCTCTGTGTTGTCTTTCCATTTCAATTAGAAGCCCTCATGAAGTTTCCCATTCACACTTTACCAAGGACTTTGGAACCACTGGATATCTGGAAAAGCAATCTAAGAAAGTGGCAACTTCAATCATAATGTGGCAAGAATCTCTATCAACCACTGGCATTGAGGGGGATATGTGTATTTCTAAATTCTAAAGTGGTCAAAATTCTGCAGACTGTATTTCAGTATTTTGAGCATGATATTCATATTTGATGGAATGATAAGTGCATCTTTCACTCATTTGACTAAGATTCATGCCTGTTGATTGGACAGACAGACACTCAATTTTTGGTTTTTTTGGAGCTGTGTTCTTTCACATAATGGCCCCTTTCATTTCACATGCAGAAGATCAATTTGAGGTCAACTTTTGTCTTGCAGAGTTAAGCTACAAGCAAGTTGTTTTGAGTCACAGAATCTTTCTCCCCCTTTTTACATTTTATATATCTCATTTCAAATTCTAACATAAGCTATCAGGTTGCATAAAATTCAATAGATGAACAATGGAATTTTAGTTTTTGATGTCTTTCACACCACAAACATCATCATGTTAAAACTTTAGATGCAGTTTAAATGAAGGAGTTAAAACAAGACAAATTACATAGAACTGGTAGCTTTTGCAGGCTGTATTGTCAATGCAAATCTATAAATGAAAATAATATATTTAATTTTGTATTTTTATTTAACAATTGTGCTTGATTTGTAATGTACACAAAGTACTTGCACAACTATGTTACATTGGGTGTCTTCTCATCTCACCTATACTGTACCTATGTCATGTAGCTCACCCAAATTTAATTGCATTATTGGGTAAAAAATACATAAGAAGGTAACAGTCAAAAGAAAGACCTTCTAAACAACAAAGCTGTGATTTTAATATTCCAGCAGTTAATTTTTCTGGCACTGCATTGTACTGTAGCTCATCTTGAGTAGATTGTCTTGCTAAATCTAGGTGCCTTCCCTAGTCAATTAATTCAAATTCAGTTTATAAAACAAAACTATTGAAAAGGTTTTAGTAAATTGGATCTCTAAGAGTAATATGTCATGTTTACGTACCAATGTCTACTGAGAGTTATTTTCTCTAAATCTGAGAAGACATTTCTCTGACAGGAGAATTCTGACTGAAAAAAGAGATTTACCCCAGGAGTTTAAAACAGGCTTTTTGTTTCATAGAAATATAAAGGAGGAAAAAAAGATAACATGAAAAAAGATATTACAAAAATAGGCTTGTATAAGCCTGGTACAGCTGGTGAAGATAAAACCAAGCTACTGACACGTTTTATTTGCTACTACAAGATTATCAAACATTGTGTTGGTCTGTAGTACTATGCAGGTAAATAAGTGTGAATTTTTATGCGTTTTTTTACTGCCAAATAAAATACTACACTCATTGAATATGTTGAATTGGCAGGCTCTCATAAGAATCATCAAAGTCCAACTCCTTACCCTGCACAGGGCAGCCCAAAAATCATATGAGCCTGAGATCACTGTCCAAACACTGTCAGGCTGGTGCTGTGACCACTTTCCTGGGGAGCCTGTTCCAGTGCCCAAACACCCTCTGGGGGAAGAATCTTTCCTTGATATCCAACCTGAACCTCCCCTGACACAACTCCAGGACTCCAGTTCTGTGTAGGTCACTTCTCAGTAGTATAAACATTGGGAATAAGTCAAACAATATCTCACTGTGGGAAATTCTTTCAAACAAACAGATTAGAGGAGACCAAGGTATGTTATACAAACAATAGTGACACTAGAGAGCTCATAGGTCATGAGATAAAGTTAAGATAAAATAGTACAGAAAAATCTCAGTGTCCTCAGCTTGTCCCCAGTTTAATCTTCACAACTGCTTCGCAGGGAAGTCAGGAATATAAATTTCAGTTACTGTAGTTTGAGAGTTGTTCTGCAAGTCAGCCTTTCTGATCATATGTCACTAAAAGTGCTATTTCTATTCAAAGTGGCTTTTTTGGACACTTCCTTGCCTACATGACATACAGAGGCACAACTCTTCAAGCAGAAAAAGGGTTCATTCTCCTGCTCAGTCTTCATAGCCAGACATACAATTGTTTTAGTGAAGTTATCATTACTCCATGCTTTTCTATGTTTTAGTTAATTTAGAAAGATATTTTAAATATAGTCCTGGGAGGGAAATTGAGACATTTTCTTTATGACCAAAAATTAATCTTCAACTTTTTCCTTGTTGGAGGTTTTCCACATTACATCCAGTTATTGCCTTGCATCCAAATTACATACAGGTCACAGAAAATTCAATATAATTAGTTAAATAGAATGCCTTTTATTAACATTCTATTAGCATTTTATTAGCAAAATTTAAAGGAAAAAAATAAGGTTCTTTCTAAGAAGAAATGTCAAAATCTCTTGATATTTCACTAATCCAAGCAAAATATTCTATATGGAATCCATAGGCGAACAGTGATGTTCTGTATAATTATAACTTTCCTTTTGGTTAAGGTGATCATTATGATGAAACTATAATTAAATTTTTCTATTCTAGATAAAACTGTTATAATGAAAATAATATTTATTCTTGAAACAATTGATTATTATGGGAGAGGATGTTTATTATGGGATGAGATATTTTCAAGAGAGATAGAAACAATATACTTGAAAAAATAAGAAGGTTTAAAGAAGATAATTTCAAAATATTTCATGACTCACAGCAAAATACAGCATTTTGTTCTCCTTTTTTCTTTTGTGGATTATTAATCTTTATTATTCTTATGCAACTGCAAAATATTAATATCTGGTTTTTAGTCAATGGGTTCAAAGGGATGCTATCTATTGCTTTACCTAAAATCAAGTTGTAAGGGGGTGAGAAATACTTTAAACATAATGGATAAGACAAAAAAAATATATATATAAATATACAAGTCATTTGGTTAAATTAGAGCATTACAAAGGCTACTCCAAATTAAGCTGATTAGTGAAGGATTCAGAAGAACTCTTGTGCCAGCTCTGAGACTGTAAAAGCTTTCCTAACCTGACAGCATCTTTTTAAGGTCAGTTATAAAAATCAGGGCCCAGAATATTTTAGCAGTGGAGCAAAGCAACCTCTAAGTAGACAAAAATCTGCCCTGGAGACTTAAAATTAAAGAAACATATGCATTCTCTTCTGTTTGTCAGGATTTGGTTATTAAAAAAATGGATTGGATTTACTTTTATTCAGTTTTATTGAAAATATTCTTGACCTTTTTTAGCAGATTTGTTTGGGGAGCTAAATATGAACTATATGAGGAAACAAAATACATTTGTGACACTTCTCTATGAATTTCTTATTTCATGCTTATATAATGCAGCTTGATTGTTTCCTTGCTTACTCTGTTTCTCTCTCCCCATCTCCACCCTCTCACCGTGCCTTCAATGGAAAATCATGTTAACTAAATCCTGTTAATCTGGTACTGGAATAAAAATAAGGTGAAAACTCAAGAGACTAATTCTGAACTGAATTTGATAGGAGTCTTGTAAGGATTTTTGAGAAGTTCATAAATATTTCCGTCAATATTGTCAAATTTATGAGACTGTATATTTACAAAAGAGCCTTATTTCATGTATTTCTTTATTTCTTTATGTATTTATTTAATTATTCTTCTGGTTTGGGATATTGAAAAAAGAAAAATTGGCAGATGTTGGAAGAATAAAATTTTCTTACACTATATATATGTTCCAGTTTTTTAATACTTTTTTTCACTTTTATGCTTTCTCTGATGCTAAGAAGTAAAAAAAAATCACGTAAAGACCATTTTGTGCTGTTTTGCTGCATTATTGCTTCATACATCAGTAAACTATTCAGAACCAAGTTTATTTACCTTTCCCATCACTGGTTAGAGAGCTCAAGGTTTCAGAAAATCTCTGACTGTTCAATTAAGTAAATCTTAATTGAATGCTAACTCTGCATTCACCTTCCCTACCCACCACCAGTTAAATATTAGAGACTTAGAAAACATATTTAAAACAAAGATAAGAACTAGGCAAAGGTAACTGCATAATAGCTCCCTCAGTCACAGTATTTGTCAGTTAAGACAGGGTGATCTTGCTGCTATATCCTGTATAGAAAATTTTTTAATTTCAGCAATTTCCATAAGCAAGGGAACAAAGATCCCATGACTTACGAAATTATTCCTTCTTTTAAGTGTTTAGTTCCAAAAGCCTAGTGGAACATGAGATCAATGCAATCCAAATACTTTACTGAGATTGTTTCATAAACAAGTTCATTATTCCTTTCCATTGTTAGTTTTCAAATTTTTCCTTGGGGAAAAGGTGTTGGACAGATTTGGCACCGAAGTTCCTTGAGATCTTGTTACGGTTTGTTGGACTGTGAAAAAAAATTTGAAGGACTGATTAATGTAGTGACTTGAGAATAGAAATTCAGCTTTCATTCTTTTCTCTGATTTCACGCCCTTCTGCAAGCTTTCCTCTCAAAATATGAGTGAGAGCTAAAAGTTTCTGAGAAAACAAATAGAGTATGGCTGTCACAGGTGAGTCATCATCACACAGTTCTCTCTCTTCCTCTGCCAGAGTAATTCATTCCTTTGCACGCAGAATGGGGGTGGGGAGGTGGAACAAAAACCTAAATGACATCATATTTGCTATGCTTGGCAGTTATGTAATTTATGCACAGAAAAATGGATTAAAAATTTATTGGGACAGACAAGGTATCAAACAATAGTACTCTCATTCTGTTTCTGAGTCCTTGAAAAAATACTATATTATCCACTGAATACTATATTATCCATTGTTCTTACAGATGGCCAGTTTGCAAGGTGTCTTTTAAAACATTTTCCTTTTTCTTGAAATGTAGCTTCAATTAATTCCTTGAGTTAACTTCTCAATGAAACAGACTGTTTTAAATGTCAGAAAATAAATTTTTAAGTTTTTATTAAGCACATTCTAAAAGTTAATTTTCCCTCAGGTAAGAAGTAATAACAAGATAACTGTCGCAGTGACTTGCTCATTTACCTGTAGGGAAACTAAATAATTGCTAGATAGTAAAGAAGCTGTTTCTTCCATTGGAACATACACGTCCATGCATTTTCAGATCTACCAAAACTAATGTTAATATTATTATACCTGACATACCATGCATTCTGAAGTGTTATTGATTTCCTCTGTCTGATCCTCAAAGAGAAGTGAGGAAATTTATAGTCAGGGTTAGACAGACTCAAAAGAAACTACTGTGAGCAGTCAGCTTTGTTTGTGTACACCAAGTTAGAATATGTCTTTAATATTCTGAGCATGAGTTTCTACTGGAATAAAATGAAACCTTGAGAAACAGTATGTAAATCATTCATGAATAGAGCTTCTATTTTCTTTTAACTTGTAACTATTTACTCTAAATAAGGAAGGATAATCTCTCATGTAATGTGATCATTGCCTAATTGTAATACAAAATGGGTATCTTTCAGCATATTGAGGATAATATTGTTGAAATTCTGTAAAGAAAAACTGAGCTAGACTAAAATATCCCTCAGAGCAAATTTCTTGAAATGAAACATGGCTTAAGTGGGTATTTAGTTTTTAACAATACGGATGATCTGGAAGAAAAAAATAGTACCGAATTTTTTTTTCTTGGTGCAGAAAAATTCACTAGTTAATGATAAGTACTAATGACAGGCAAATTACACAGTTTGTATTAATAAATCAGATCAGAAGTTATATTTTTAGTAGAAAATACTTGATAAAATGCTTCTCACAAAGCTAAATTTGACTTAGACCTGGTTTGGGAAAAGTTGTGCAAAGGTACTGAATATCCAAGTATGTATAGTATTTCCTCTCATAAGCTGAGTGTTGCAGCCTAAAAGACTGTCTTGAAATCAGTTCTTTGGAATGCCTTGGGAGACAGAAAGGGATATCAGGTAGGATTTAAGAGAGAATATCACTGCTTTACACTACATAATGTTGAAAAAAATGAGGTGGATCCTAAAGGAGCCATAAGAACAGTTCAGAGTCTAATAAAGTAACTCGGGTCTTAAGGTCATAGACATCCTATTTGACAAAACAAACATTAAGGCTAATATCAAATCCTTAGATGAAATGTGAGCATCCATCAGTCTTTTGTGCAGAAATATAATTACCCCAAGAGGTGGGTTGAATCCACAACATTAAAAAGTAATCATAGCTGAATATATCTATGGAAGATGTAGTACAGTTCAAATAGAAATTACAGGTCTAACACAGAGACTTTCAGGGGTTCTCATAGGCCTGTTTATACAGGAAGTCAAGCCAGTCAATCGTATGGGTGCTTTGGATTCTGAAGAAGATGCCAAAAATACCTGTTAACTGCAGCAAGTGATCCCTAGAAAAATATTGTAGCTAAAAATTATTCTAAGGGGTATGTAGTTCCTTGCTTCCAAGTCAAAAAGAACAAATACTCAGTGCATGTCCATTTGGCACAGCTACTTGGGCTTTGCTCCCTAAGGGTTTTGGAAGCATTATTAAGATGTTAGAGCTATGACTGTCTGGAAGAAACCATGTAACTCCTGCACACTGAAGGTCAGTACAGAACTGAGAAGCTTCCTTTTATTTTGCAGAAATTTAATTTATAAATACACAGTTAAGTTTGAAATTCTCAGTCAGAGATTGTATGTATCCCTTTAATTATATTGTAAATTAAGGGAGAGGATAATCTAAAAATAGTCTTGGGTTCACCCCAGCAGGTAAAACTGTTTGCTGTTTCAGTTCAGTATCTACATCTGGGTTTAGAATAGAATGGGAAAGCAGAACTGCATTTTTAGGAAAAAAACTCTGCAAAATTTTTTCAATTATGTAAAGGTATGAAATGGTAGAGGGTGGTGGTTATAAAACTGAGCTTTTGTGGGTACCTGAGTTGCAGCTGCAGTTCCATACTAAAGTGTTGAGGACTATTTGCTTTTGCACTGAAGGGGTTCCTGATTGCTCCAAAACCCTGAACAACTTTTTTGGTGTTAGACACATGCTAGGAAAATGTGATACAAGAAGCCCACTTCATGATTTAAATTATTCAAGGCTCACTATCTCATCTTCAGGACAGGTGTCACAGTGTGACTCATATCCAGAAAATTAAATTATCTTTGATCAAAAGAAAAAAACAAAGATCACTTAAGTCATATTGATTGCTGGGAACAGTTTCTGTGTTGTCTTGCCAGACCCTTTCCAGGAAGAAAGGATGAAGAGTCAGGCAGTGTGCTAACACTGGATGGATGACGGTGACAGTGACTAAGCCTGTGTCCTGTCTCTATCCCACACAGAAACAGCCTGACTGTAGAGACCTGGGCCCAGCCTTCTCACAGAGTGTGCTAAAATAATATGTCTGTGACATATCTGCATGGCCTTTTAGAGACTGTTCTGTGACTTCCCAACAACAGTTCTTTGCACAGATATCTCTGTTCCCAGTCTAGGCATGTCTGTAGTGAAGGGGGTCTGTGGACCACAGAGGAACACAAAGTGACTTTCAGCCTGGGTGGCTCTTGAGATCTGTCACTTGATCAGGATCTAGCTTTGCCTTGTTGTTGCCAGGGAACAAGCTGGTGTTACAGAAGGTAGAGAAGTACTGAATACATGAACAAATCCAGAGCTTTTTGAGAATGAGGAAATATATAGGAGGGCATTGTCCTACAAGGCAGTTCTGAGAAGAAGAAAATGAACTGCAAATTGAACATGAACCATTGAAACAGACTAGAGGCAAGATTGGTAAAACTAAATGAACTTTAAGCTCACCCAAATTTAAATGAACCCCTCAATTCTTTTTTAGTCACCATGAATATGTCAGGCTGATATTCTGCCTGCTCAGCCCTGTGGCTAAGAGGCTTTTTATGCCCTAAAACCATTACCCAGGAAGTGCAACCCAAGTAATCATAGTGCATGAGTGTCATAAGAAAATCAGCACATACCAATCATGTCATCAGTCTTCATTTCATCTCTCAGTGGTTAGAAGCTCATTTACCCTATCATGTATTTGATAAGGTTTTTAAAATCTGCAATAGTTTCTATATTCACTAAAAGAAGTTATCTGGAATTTGCTTTCATTTCTCTGTAAAAGTAATCAGAAATATTTTTGTTAGCTCCCTTTTGTCTCTAATAGGGTGAGCTGCATTTAAACAGAAGATTGGTTTGGTAACTTCTTGTAATGTTGGTTTATGGTCTGTTGTGACTATAGGGTCAGTTTCTTTATATTAACAACGAACTAAAATATTAATGCAAAATCTTTGAGGGATGCTTCAGGGTTTTTTTATTATTTTTCTTGTTAATAATAATGAAATTTGGAACTTACATTGCACTAAATTTTTCCAATGCATTTTTTTCCTACACATTTATATATGTGTAATGTAATACATAAGAATACAGGTTATAGCTTGTTGCAATCTAAAAGTTATGTGCATGTTAAGCCCAATTTTAAAGCACCAAACCTACAGACAGGGAGGATTATAAATCCAATCTTGAAAAAGTGCAGACAAGATTTTTGGTTATCCTTTTTTTTTTCTGAACAATCTGCATGATTACTCACAGCCACACCATAGGTATAAAACCTGGGTACATGAACATGGGATATTAGGAATGTGTAAGAGTGAGGCTTTGATAAGGAGGAGAGACTCAGAGTGTTAACCTGGTAGGTGTAATTACAGATGCACATCATGTTTCACTTATCTCCATGCTACAGCCTATCTAAATGTGGCAAAGAAAGGTGTAGGCAAACGTTAATTTTTGTCCAGGATTTAGCTACTACTGTCATGGAAAAAGACCAAAGAGAGGAGGAGAACCAGAAGCAGCACCACTTCTGTTTGCTGTTCCTGCTGTCAGAGGTGAGGACAAAGGAGAGCCATACTGCTGCTTTGGTTCAGTGCAGCACTTTCCATTCTCAGTATTTCCTGCAGCTCCAACAGCCTCTTGGTGTTTCCAGCACCAGAATCTCCCTGGGCTCCCCAAGCTATACCAAACACAAAGTAGGCAGTAAAACCTCATCCATTTTGCTACCCTTTTAACAAGGATAATTGTCTCTTTTGTTTAGGCAGCCTGGCAATACCAAATCTCTTCCTTTCTTGCAGTAACAATAACCTAATCACACACTGATTTCTCAGATACTGGGGAATCATGAAATCAAGCTAATAAAAGCAAGAAACTGGAAGGCCTTGGTTTCTGTTTGGAGCTTCATTTTCTTCCCTTCCTATTGTCTGCAGAAACATTAAAGTACCAGGAGCGGGTTCTGCCACACCACAAGTAGTTTATTGAACACCTCTTGGACTGTTAGAGAAAGCCAGTGACAATAGCTCTGTCTTCACTCCCCCTTGCTTAGCAGCCTGTTTGGTGGCTGACTGAGTATCTGTGGTTCCACAGTTTGAGGAAGCCACTCCCTTTTCTCTCGACTGTTTTACCAAAGGGAAAACAGAAGGAAGAAAAATAGCAAAGAAAGCATTAACACATAGTAGAGGTAAGTTTTCCCACTGGGCTCAATGTGGAAAAAATATAGTTATAATCTGTTGTTTCTGTTCATAAGAATTTTGCTAATATTTTTTTGTATTTTTTGTGTCATCCTTGAAAATACAGCAGAACATGCAGCTGGAGATGTGGCTCCAGTCAGTGTTGTACATCTTCTGTGAGGACATAAAAGTCAGGACATTTGCTTATCATCAGTGACATCACTAATTACTGCATCTTTTGTTGCCCCAGTTCCATCAGCAGAAGCCAAGATTTTGCCTATGTTAACAAAACATTCACTATTTTATGTTTGATAAACTTTAAGTTTGCTGAATTTGAGTCTCTTTGAAGTTCAATGATTTTCATAAAGGCAATTCTTTTCTTTCAAGACAGAAATAACTAATACATAGTAATTAGGTAATTTTTTTAAAAAGTATAGGAAAATAAGCCTTATTAATGATTAACATTTTCTAATAGACTAACTAATTTTACTCAGAAAAACTCATTTTTGGACACAGAAGTATTTCTGAAACTCTAGTGTTAATGTATGCCAACACTCTTGGCCTAGAAATGTGAAAAAGATTTTGAACTTATCAAAAAATTGACATTATTAAACGTAACATGTTAATATAAAAACCACAAGCATTTGTATATAGAGATATTTACACATTTTTCCCCTACAGGTATATCATGAGGAAGTAATGTAACCTACTGATTATTAAATTTATTTTTAGATTTTTACCTTCCACTTTTTCTTTTGTGTTGAACTTCTTGTCCCATGAGGTAGTGTTAAGGCTACTAGAACACTTTAAATCTGTGTTTCTTACTGATACATGTTTGGATGTCTTTTGTGTGCAGTTAAGCTGAGTTTTCTGGTTTTTAATAGCTTTTCATAATAACTGCAATGCTACTGCAATTTTACTCTTAAAGCTAAGAATATGGAATCATCATTTTAATTCCAATTGTTTAATTATGTCCTTATATGTAAAAAAAAAACCACTATAAAATGACTGAACAAGAGCCCCTGAGACAAAGTCATCATGCAATATTTCTAATAAGCCTAAAGCTTAAAGTAATGATTTCTGAAAAGTTAAATTCCTAGTTCTCAGGAAAGTTATTCCATGCCACAAGTTTAATATTAAGAATGGAAGATAGATCATATTTTTCACAAAACCAAAAAGTCTGAATTCCCAATTGAACACAAAAGAAATTCACTTTTAACTAAGGAAACATGAACAGACAGCAAACAGCCATATATTGAGTTTTAAATTTCTTGCCCATTCTCTGCCTGGTGCTCTACTTTAATTGATCTACAGTCCCACCGCTTTTGTCGAAGGACTAGTAAACTGCACCTTCAGCAATCAGCAATCTATTCAGGCTAAGAAAGTTTATGATTGTTTTAAAATACTGCACAGACTAAGTATTTCCCGTTAAGTGAAAGGCTATTTTCCCTTTCTGTATAAATCTATGACTATTGACCACCTCATAAAGGCTTCTACCATATTAAATACAGCCGTGACTGTGCACCAGCTGAGTAATCCATTATTTTGTAACACCAATATAGGCTCTGGGGATGAATTTATTGAACTTTAAAACAGAATGTAATCAACAATCCATTTCATCTGGCTGCATAACACCCTTCTACCAATCACCAAGCAAAGCTGTCCTGTTTCACTTATCCTGTCCCATTCAATGAACTGTAAGTACATCTTTGCCTAATGATAAGGGCACTGGGGGCCATATATAATTCAGAGGCTTCTTGAAATGCATCAGCCAACTGTCCTGATATGTTAATCCACTCACTGGAGGCTTTCATTTGATGTCTGATATAAGTCTATGATTGTAAGCTTCAGCATCATTATCATTATTGTAAAAGAAGACAAAAATGAAGCGGCAGCAGCACTGGTGCCAGTGACACCCGAGAACTGGCCTTGCAGATTATGAAAGCTAGTTTGTATAGTTCCCAAGTGCAAAAGAAATTAATGACTTTTGCACAGCATTTCAAAACTACAAAGGAATACTCTGCTAAGCTTTTCTTTAACCTAGCTATCTACCTTTAAGAAATATATGTCTTGTTACTAGAAATTCAGGTAATCTTGAGAAAACAACTCTCTCGCAGTGGGTAATATTCAGTCATTTCACACAACTGAGAAACAGAAAGCAGAATATATTTGCAGAAAATTTAATTTAATTATAAGCTACTCTCCGGTCTACCAAATTAAATATTTTTCAATACCTTTTGCACATACAAATAGGAAAGAATGACAAATGATTCTTGCAAGAAATTTAGGTCAATCAATTTTTTACAGACTTTTCTTAGGCTAGCCAAGAGCTTAGTCACTAATGAAACTAGTAAACAGACTATCATGTTTCTAAAATAAATTGAAAATCTCAAATGTTGGTTAAATTAAATCTATCTGCTCATATTCAGTGATCAGCACAAAATTTTACAAAGTGTTGTATGATGTAAAATGATAGATTAATTAAAAGCAGAGCCAAAAATAGCTAGAAATATTGCTTCTGTCTCCAACCCATACTCAGTTTCTGTGATTTATTTAGTCCAGCTTGTGTTACCCATCTATCAGAACTTTCTTTGGCCTCCTGGTAGATGCAAGAGCACTGGAGTTTGTTGATCAGAACAGTTACAAACTTGAGAGCTCAGATGTATTATCATTGTAAAAGGAAGAATAGGCATAAAGCCCCTTTAAACTCTGTGCCAGCCCAGCCTAGCTTTAGTTGTGAAGGTATTGCTTTACTTACGATCCTCACAAAGTCAATTCTCTCAAAGGAGCTTAAAATTGTATAGGCTGGTAGGGGAGCCCCTTCCCAAGGTCATATGCTTCCATGGATAAGATGCATTACTGCTCCTTGGCATTCTCCATGCTATATGCAAAGCAATGGGACAGCTGGTACAGGTTTTCAACAAAATTCAGGCTAATTCAGCTGAAGATTTTAGGGATGATGGCATTATTGATGCAGGGTAAAGAAAACATCTGTTTTTTGTTTGTTTGTTTGTTTTTCTTTTGCTGCTAGGTGGCTTTTAAAAATCTCCATAAAGAATATAAACCTTGATTGCAACCAGGACTAAATTTGTACTTGCAAAATATTTTGGGGATATATGTAACATAATGGTAAAGTTCTGCCTCGGAAAAGTCTGTTTATATGTAGTTGCTTTTCAGAACTTACTTCAGTGCAAAACAAGACTCATTAAAATTTGTTATAAGTTAAAATAAGCAGGTAGAATGATTCATAAGGCTACAAGGTATAAATTTCAATTTGGAATTAAATGATTGATTATTCAATGGCCAACTGAAAATTGTCTTCAAAGAAAACTTAAAATTGCTTTACCTCAAATTGTATCTTTAATGTCTCCAGTGTGTGTTGGAGCAAAATGTTCAGTGAGATTCTCCCACTGGCAGCAGTGGAGCACCATCTCTTCTCCAGCTGCCAGCAGAGGATGCAAGTTAGAGAAATTGGAGGTCTGGGAGAGTGAAGAGGGAGAAATGAAAGAAGGGCAAAGGGACGCTTATGGTGAAACCAGGCCAAAACTTCCTCTGCTCTTTCCTGTAAGTAGCTTTTCTCTCTGAGCTGTCCCTGAGGGGCTAATCTAATACAAATAAAATATAAATACTCAGTTTGAGGTTGTGTGCAGGCCTTGAGGGAGGCCAAGAAAACAGATTAAAGAAGGAAGGGATAACATGGTAGCAGAATGTTTGAGCCTTCTGGCTACAATCCACAGAATGTGGACTTTCCAGTGAGCAAGTGCAGTAAATCTACTGCCTACCTGAGCTGATCCATCTGTAAATGAACTCCTGCCTGGGCTGAGGACTAAAAATAGCTGGTTGTGATGCTAACTTTACTGCTTTTTTACTGACCTCGTATGCTGCTGGCTACTGAATCTTACATGTCTTAATCATGCATGCTAGGCCAGGAGCAGCCAGTTGAATTTTGGGCACACCATTCCCAATCCCCTTCACATTTAGCTTTTGGATCAAGAGGTGTGTTGAAAAGACATTTCCTAATGATGTCAAGGAATCAGAACATCCTTTCTTGTCTACATGCAGAAAAAAAAGAAAAGAAGAGATAAATTATTTCATGAATAGAGAGCCCACAGTTCTATGGCTAGTTATTCAATTCTGTGAGCAAAAATCGTTAATGATAAACAGATAAATTCAAACTCCTTATTGATCCAGTTCTAACTCAATGTGATAGGTATCTCTTTCTTCTGAATTTAATGGAAGTTGGATTAAACTGAGAATAGGTGCTCATCTGATCAGGCAGCATAAAAAAAGAGTCTGGTCTCCATTCATAGCTACCAAAAGACTTTATTTTAAGACACTGAGGATCACATGCAAAATATTCCTGTATGTCCCAGGTACTTTTGAAGCACATTTGAAGAGAAAATTGTAACTTGCTACCAGTCATTCCACTGCAGCAAAAGTAGGCTAACTTCATCAAGTATGTTATTTGCTGTGAATTATTCACTCTGCAATGTTACCATGGTTACAGCTGTGTTACTTATCCTCACATCATTATTATTATTTTCTGTAGTCATTATGCTTACGCTGCAAATAGTATTTTATTTTTTTCTGATCATGTCATTTGCAACATGAATAAGAATCAAGGTTCACAAGAAGGTAAATATTGATGCTGTATGCAGTATGGCTTTGGCATTGACATTAATGTTCCTCTGCATAAGGGCATCATGACACTCATATAAAGCACCTGATCAGCCTTATTTGGCTGCTTTTGATTTCCCTACTGGTGTCACTTCATAAGGTAACTAATGAAGGCAACATAAAATAATATCAACTCTTGTATCACCATATTTGCAGTGTACCTCATCATTATTGGAAAATATTTTTTTAGGCATAATTACAGCCAACTATATTAGGATAAATGTATCTTATAAGAATATTAATGAGTTAAAAACCAAACCAAAACAAAAATGTTTATACTAAAAATTGTTGGCCTTTTCAGTTAGTTTCACTTTCCTATTATTCTTTTTCTGATTGTTTGTTAATATAATGACCTCTCAACATTTGATAAATTAGCTTATTCTTCAATAACAAATAACTGGTCACCCAGAGATTTTTCAGTTCTTTGGAAGACAAACAAACAAATGTTGAATGTACATCTTCTCAACTGAAAAGTTGTTTTTCGTTTTCCTGGGGGAAAAAAAGGAAGTCGGGGTTCACCACATTATACAGATCCCCGAGCTGAGACAATAAAAGTCCCAGTGCAAAATGCAGTAAGATGCTGAAGTCACTTCTGAAATTGCTAGAAATGTTTTAGGTGTTGCATATTTTGTAATCTCATTGAGCAGTTTTCATCCACTATATGGATATCTAAATTAGGATCTTCCTTAATTCTTTTAACTACCTACATTTAATCAATTGAAGTCAATGTTAAATATCTAGATAGCTTAGATTGTCTTTATTGACAGACAAGGAGAAGAATCACATTTGGATATGTATTTATATGTCCTAAAGTAGATGTTTGAAAAGTGTCAGCTTAACTGCATACCAGAAATATCTATCTCCATCAAATACAAAAATACAAATACATTGAATACAAAAGTAAGATATAAATGCCTGAAGTAAAAGGAGACTGATTCTACCTACAAAATCTGCCTGTCCATAATGAAGGTACTATTCAGACTCTCTTTTGTCATTTGCCTTAGATCCAACAGAGCTTTGGAATCACTATTGCATTGTTAATGTCATGTTTTTTATTGATAGGCTATCAACAGTTTTCTTACAGTCCATATCTGTCTTTGTTATTTACTCAATCTGCCAAATCTGCAAAGATATGAATCCATTACTATTAACCAAGAGCAAATTTGATGTCTATGTAGTGAGTCCATGTTACTTCTTACTTCTAAAATTTTGATTTATGAAAAAGTTTCAGATGAAGTGTTATATATAGTATTCAAAAATTAAGTCACCCAAATACAGTATGGATAAGTCTTATAGATAAGACTCTAAAACTCCCATTACAGCAATCTTCAAAAGCCCTCTCTTTGACAAACTTTACCCTGACTTTTTTTCCTGAAGTAGATCCAGGATAACAAAATGAGGAAATTGGGAAAAAAAATGATGGCAGCAGTAATGGGCCTCAAACTTCTTCACATTAATGCCTTGACCTTTGGGTGGGCACAGATTGCTATTTGTGTTTTCAAATAGTGTACAGGAATAAGAGAGGGATCTAAGGAGGTAGGTGAATTTTGCTGAACATAATGCTTCATTGTTAGTTCAGAAAAAAACACACAAGGCTGAAGATGACTCAGAAGAAAACTACAGTTTTAGGCCTTCATTTTAAGGTTACAGAACACAATACAATTTTTTTCCCCAAAATATTATTCCTGCCCCAAACTAGAAGTGCCTTTATTCTGTCTACAACTCTGATTGAGCTTCAACCAGATGCTTTACTTTGAGGAATCAGGTATCAGATATGGCTCAGAAAACAAAAATGAATAAAACATTCAGGTTCATCCTGCCTGCCATTTCTTCCTCTGTCGTAGACATCCTTTTCACTAAAATCCTTTCTTTAGGATTTTTTCCTTCTGGGAAGCTGAGGCCCCAGAAACAAGATGTAAACAATAGATTGTCTGCTGCTGTGGAATGCAACAGGTGGGTCTGTGATTGGTCTCCTGGGGAAGTTTTGGTTCAGTGACCAGTCACAGCAGAGCTGGCTTGCGGAGTCTGTCAAGGCCAGCTTGTGTGTTATCATTCTTTACTTTCTATTCTTAGGTAGTTAGCAGCTTCTGGAAACTCTCCTTTTCTTTTTCTTTTTAGTATAATATAATAGATGTATATATCATAACATAATAAATCAAGCCTTCTGATCATGGAGCCCATCTCATCTCTTCCTTCACCCCGAAAACCTTGTGTCCAACCGACGACATTCCTCTGTAGAAAAAAAAATAGTTTGGGAAGAAGAAATCTGTAATGTATTGGAATCCTGTCAATAATTTCTTATGCATGTGTGCACCAGACCTTTAGTTCCTTGTAGGCCACTAGAAACAGACTAATACAGTTTGATTTCTGAGAGTCTGTACAGCCAACTAATTATCAGTCATGACATTCCATGGGCTGCTTGTTTTCCTTTCCTCAGGAGTCCTCAAACAGGGATTTTGGTCATTATAAAGGGTATGTGTGCTGTATCTGTGATAGTTGTCCTCTGACATGTTCAGAAACACAGGTGGTGCCCAGGATTTATCTTTAACCTGTGTACATCTGAGTGGAATATAAATAAGCAGATCAAGGTACAACCTCAGTCACCAGCAGCGATCTTCAGTGGATACAGGTGCCCATTTCACTTGCTGCAGACACTGTCATTGTTCTTGATATCCACCTAGATCCAAAACCTACTCTTTCATTTCCATTCCTTTCTCATGCTAGAATGAAATGCAACTGTGGTAACTTCTGTTCTGGAGATTAAAGCAATCTGCTCTCTATGTGTTTCCATTCAAGAGCAGAGGATGGGAGAGGCTGGTTGATGTTCGACAAAGCCAAGAATATTTTCCCTCTGTTTTCCGGGTATTCTAGTATAATTTGAGAAGCCACAGTCTAATATCAGATTCTAAAGCCATGGTAATGTCTAGGTCTCCAAAATGAAGTAATGTTCAGATTATCTATAATTCAGATAGTTTAGGTGATCACCCTCTCTTCCAAGTGTAGTGGCCAGTATGATTCTGTAAGTGAATATTTCATGGGAGTTCTCTATCTTCCTTTCTATAACTTTTTTGGCTTTCAAGTGCTAACATGTTAATTCTACACGTCACTGCACTGCACTTTAAAATGCATTTGGCACTTGCCAGGGAGGTCATGGCTACTCACAGTAGTGGTCTTTGGTCATCATCTGTGGAAACAGGTTTATAAACTTTAGGTCTCTGTCTGCTCTGGCAAATTAAACACCATCAAGGCATGCCTCCAGCTACTGGAATTTTCTCATTAAAATTGTTAAATTATTCAAGTGGTTCAACCATTAAATGGTTAAATTATTTAAAAGGTTTTGGCATGAGTCAGTCAGCACTCTCCAAATACATATCAAGCACTGTTTTGGAATTAACTCAGTCTGGAGACTCTTTACAAAAGTAGTTCACCTGGTTATTCTGTGATGGAGGCTAACAAAAACCTCAGTGATAGAGGTTAAGTTTGTATGTCTCTTGTAAACCCATAAACCCCCTCATTTTCAAAATTATCTCATCTGTTATAGCAAGTAAATTGTAAATTTTCTTTTTTATGGTTTTGAAGTAGTATATTTATATATATTAATTATTTTTCTCAGAGTTCAACAATTAAACCCACGTTTAGAACATGTACCTGTTATTACAATGCAGCATATTCATATAAAAATACAAGAAGCTGTGGCAACAACTAGTAATTAAAGCTCTACTTGTATTAAGATTCTTACTTAGGAAGATAAATATATAAGATACACCATAGAAAGACACATAGATCTGGTAGAACATATTTTAATAAATTGTTAATATTCCTGGGAATTTTCTTCCAACAACTGCTCAGTTGTGGTGACAACGTAAATATATGTTGCAGGTTTAAGCATAATGCAATCAGTATTTTAAAAGTGCTGGGTATGTTTTTGATTACTTCTTGCTTTTGAAGTTGGGTTTTGTCATGGGCTCTGAAACAGCAAGCGAAACTATTTTTGGAGTTACTTTGTGTAATTATTGAATCCTTTACAAGAACATGTAATTACTCTGCAGTACATAATTTTTAATAGGTAGTGTCTTTTTCTTCCACTCACCAGAGGTCTGACTCTGTATCCCTGAAATGAAAGGATGATTTGCCAGTGTCCTCAGTGTCATTGGATCAGAACGTAATACACCAATTCTCTTTCTAAACATGTCTTTTGGATAAGTGTACTTCTTTTAACTTTATTTCAATAATTCATGGTAACCAGATAAAAGTAGATGTAAAATGAAACTTAAATTTAGAAGTAAATGTAAAATCAAAAATAAAAATAAAATTGAATGTTCAGCAGAACTTTTAAACTTACTGATTTTGTCTTGGTAGGCTCTAATTTAATTTTTCCCAGTGTCATTACTCTAGCATACATTACATTATTTAGACAGTACTCATGTTTTCTGTGCAGGAGAATAAACAAAGGAACATTGTTATTTATTGAAATCAGATAACTCTGTCTGAGGACAACACTCTTTATCATTATTTTGCTACTGGATGTCCTAGATAAGTAGGTAGTTCATGTCATTTTTCCATTTTACCATGTGCTGAGCTGGTTTTGTGAAGTCACAGAGTCTTATTTGTAATGAAGGGATGTTCTTTTGGGATCTTTCAGTAAGTGATCATGTCACTTACTAGTGTCTGACAGAGGGGCTGGGACACCTTCCACCGGATCAGGTTTCTCAGAACCATCCATTCTGGCCCTGAATGTTTTCAAGGGAGAAGCATCCACAGCTTTTATTTTTCTAGTATTTTGTTTCAGAGAAAATATAGCTGCTGTCAGAAGAGCAGAATCATTATTGTTTTTTAAGTATTGGTGCTGCCTTACTTATTTGCAATATATATTCCCCCAGATTAGAACAGCTAGAAGTACTTGCCCCTTCCTCCTACCTTTGTGGAAGATACTGGTACAGAGAAAGGCAGACACATCTGTTTAAAATGTCAACATCCTGGGAAGTTCCCTGAATTCCACTCAACCCACAACAGCTGTTGAAGTCATAATTTGTTTGGGACAGATATTTGGAGGTTCAGTAGACCATTGCATTGTTTCAGGGAATAAGAACCATGTTTAATTGTATGCATTCACTTTTCAATATAAGTGTAAACTTCTGTTGGCATCAGGAGTTTCAGGATATGGGTCTTTCTGGAAAATTTTCATTTCTCAGAATGGTATTAACCAGTGCTGAAATATTAATATTCAGATCTTATAGGCTTCTCAGACACAGCTCTAAGTTCCCTCTTTGCTTACAGTATGAACACTGAAGCTGCAAAAGCTAGGACCCATAACCATTACCCACAGTCATGTCACCTTCTCAATGAAATGTGGAGGGGTGAAGTGGAAAGGGAATAATATTTTTTCATGGGCAAATTTATATTGTGTGTCGGGAAGGTATTATAAGAAAGTGATGAATAATTGGCATAATTTTGTATCTTCTGTAGCAAGGGAACTTCTGGACACTGCTGTAAATGATATAATTTGTCATTGTAGTAAGTCTGTTCCATACAAATACTACTGTTAAGAATGCTGACACTGGTTGGCTGAAGGGAATAAGCTTTTCAATGAAATCAAACATAAATTTTATTGAAGAAAATTTCAATGCAGATATAATGACTTTGTTCTTTTAATGGTGGATTTCTATAACGAAGTTTCTAGATCTTTAAAACTGTGCTGTGCTTAACCTTATATATACTTAATCATGAAAAAGACCTATCCTGCTGTCCAGAAGGGTGCAGCACTCAGGTGAGTGTTAGGAGGATTTTCATATTAGCACCAAGTGAGAATACACCTCCTAATTAAAAGATGAATTCAACATTCAACAACAACAAAAACCCAAACCAAACCAAATCAAACCAAAACAAACAAACAAAAAAACCAAAAACCCCATGGTCAGAAAAAAGAAACAAAGACTGACAAAAATCTTCCATCTCTACGGGGTCACTTGTAGCTGATTTAATTATCAGTGGTTTAATTTTTAATTTCACTTTCTACCTCAGGAAACTAATCTTATCACAATAAAGGAAGGAAGGAAAACCTGTATATGAATGGATTTAAAAGTTTCAAATGTACCTTTCCTTTCAGTGATCCTGTCAATAAAAAAATCTTTTAACCACAGTTTTCACTACTGCAATAGTGAAAATATAGGAGAAGCAGAAAAAAACTCTCTTTTGAGAGGCAACAGAGCAAAATATATTGGTAATGGCATTGTTGTAGATTTATTTCTACTCACTGCAAGTGGAATATAGCTATCTATTATGGTCAGATCCTGTATTAGTTTTGATGATGGGACAGTTCCTTTGACATCTACTGAAATAGGTAGTGCTCTTAAATGCATGGGTAGTACTACAGAGCTGCTTCTGCTTAGTCCCCTGTGCTAATACAGCATCAGAGCCATTTATATGGTGAAAAAACAAGCTTACTGGAGAATTGGTGCCAAACAAAGACAAATGACACCACTGCATAATGTGAAAATGCATGAACTTCTCAATAGCTTTTAAATTGGTACAGAGAGCATGAAGCTTCTGATGTCTCACTTCCATTTACTCTATTTCCAAGACTTTTTGAGTTACTGAGTGAAGGGCATGGATAAGAGGTGGATATTGTTCTGTGGAGCCCTTCTAAAACCAGTTATTTTTTAAGGTAACATAAAATTAGACTCATTAGTAACTGTGTAGTCTGTAATGCTTGTGAAGGTTCTTATACCAAAGTCTTAGTGTATCTGTGAACTGAATTAAGCAAAAGGACTAACATCTGTTTTGTGTTTGCTGTTTCGTCTTCTTCGTGTTTGCAAATGAGCAGCCTGGTGTGTTTGAGTTTGAAAGACATCCAGAGAAAGAATAGGTTGGCCAGCACAATTGAGAAAGCAGAGCACAGAGTGAGTGCATCATGAGGGGAAGGTCACAAAGTGGTCCTTACTTTCCCTTGGAGACAATTCTGCAATGTTAGATCAAGGTCACATAAGTCTGCACCAATACCTTTTCTAATAAAGAAATTTTTTATGTCAAATGAACAAAGCGGTTTTGTTTTTTCTTTTTTTACTGCTCTTAAATCAGTGTTTTGGCCCTCTACATATGAGCACCAACTAAGATCTTGGCAATAAGGCTATAACACTTCTGGAAATTTTTTTTACAAGTCTATTGTCTCAGATGCTGAGATTTGTTCATGTGATCATGGTCAGTGGACACATATTGCCAGTTCAGCACCGCCAGGAGTTTGGTATCTGCCAAAGGCCACAAGCTTTACTCCAGCTGAAAAGTGATAGAAGTGAGTGGTGAACAATAGATCACTGCTTCTTGGTGGAAACAACAGCAGTTGGGAGGGTTTAAAAATTGCTCAGGCGTTGTCCCAGAGACTTTAACATCAGTTAAAATGGAGGAATAATCATGGACTGTTGACTAGCCTGACAATTTGGAGACATATTCTTCCCTCTGCAAATGATGATAAGCATGGCTTCTGACTTTGAAACTATTTTCTCTGTCATTAACATGGTTCAAGCCTTTTTAAAAAAAATCTTAATCAAATGATCCTTTCCAAGTGATTTGCTGATAGCATCCATCTTCTGTGGTGAAAGATAAATTATGATAATGAACAGATGTAGATAAAAGCAGCTACATGAGCAAAATTTTGAACAGTGAAAAATTAACTGATATTCCCTGTTTTATGGCAGAATAGCAGATATAACAACAATAAGACTCTGGAGATGTTCTGTGACTTAAAGAATAAACCATTCTGCTGTCTTCAACTGGATTAGCTACATTGCTTTCATTCTTTCATTTCAGTTTATTTTTATCAAAATTTCCTCAAGCTACTTGACTATTTGAAGAGTGATATGTAAAGAGTCATCTAATTCTGTAAAACAAATTTAAATACATGGAAATTTCCGTGTAAATTTACCTACCTGAAGATCTATACCTGCTTAAACACCTTGCTGAAGCACATGGCTGGCGAGTACCAACTATTGATATGGAATATCAAATACTTGTGGAGAACATAGGGACTGCTCTACAGAATTAAGGTATTCCCCAAAACAATTATAACACATTATGTAGTTTCTGTAATCATGATTGTTTTCCTATTCCCAGAGAAGGAAAGACTTGATCTGTCAATTTTCATAATTAGTTGTGAATATATAAATTTTTTTTTTCTTCCATGAAAACCAAGCCTTGTTAATTTGTACTAATACCAAGCCACAAGAGTGGTGTGTGTTAGATAGGACAGGGACTAGAGGGTGCTCCTTGCTCTGCACATAACACCTGGAAGAAAGTGTTGGGAACGAGATTATATGGTCTTCACGTGACACTGGTGCTTTGGGGTAGAGTTTAGCCAATGAAGAGCGGACTTACATATGTGCAGCAGTACAAGAAACAAACAGGGTGTTCTGTGAGGTCAGATGGAGGCCAGGAAAGAGCACATCCCGAGCTGCAGTGACTAGAGAGCAGGCAAAAAAATACCTGTTGAGCAAGCTAAGGTAGTCTTGTTCTTGGCAGTGATAGCAGAATCACTAGTGCCCCACAGCTTTGATTTGCAGTAGACATTTCTTAGATTTCTCTTTTGTTCAGATAAACTCAAATATTTTTTACTTTTTTCCCCTAACATCACAACAGAAAACATGGACTAGGTGGATGTTAAGCTCCTTGGCACACATGGACACACAGAAGTGTGTGCATGTTGGTTGAGCCACCAGTGGTATCAAAATTTACAGAGCATTTCAGGTCTTAAAGATCACACATATAATGCCTTTTAAATACCTCAGGGCATCCAACTGGAATTCAAATTGGTGTCTTGGGGTCAAACTTATAATTTTCTATTTAATAGTGTCCTGTGAATATATCTGAGAGGTAGAATAAAATTATAGAAATATTAATCAAGATGTAAGCACTCTTTTTTAATGTCTAGGAAAAGAAAAAAGTAATATTCAGTGAATTTATATGTACAAAATCAACATTTCTAATAAGACTTAGATGATAAAGTACTGAGAACACATTGCAGAATATTTTGCTTCTTAGTATTCACACAGTTCCACTTCATATTGCATAGAGGGCAAGACAAGTTGTAAATAACTTCTACTTTGTAATCAAAGCTGTCTCTTTAAATATAAAAGTAGCCTCTCCCATTTAATGAAGCATATTCCTTTAAATAAAATAACACTTGAATTATATTTCTTTAAATAAAAGATAAATAAAACTAGTTGAAATAATTCTCATTCTTAAAAAAAATTAAAGCAACATAGTTTTTCCACTTTATATAATCAGGGCAGAATCAGCTGCTTAGCCGGCAAATGAAGGTAGAAGAAATGTATATGATTCAAACTACTTTATCTATGATTAATAATAGATATTGACTTTTTAGGAGACCAACAACAGTGATTTATTGCTGATAATAGGAGATTATTTTTGAGGGAGGGAAAGCCTTTGTGAATGTTAGACTGCTGTGGTCAACCTCAGTAAGAGTGGCCAATGCTTCATATTATATGGTAATTCAACAAATTGCTTATTGGATAAAATGATTATTAAAACTTTAAACCAAGCTATTTGAGACACACTTTTCACACTTCTGGTCCTGCCCTACAAAACTTGTGTGGAGTGATCTGAGCATATTCCTTTTCTTCTCATGTCATAGTCATTCACATTAATTTCAGGGAAAGCAGAGCCTTGCACTTGAACAAGAGCATAAGTGAACTTCTAGAAGTGTAAACAATCAGTGCCAGTTAGCCAGGAGTATGAGGCTGTTTGCTCAAAAAGTTTCACCAAACCATTTCTCTTCACCATCTGTGCTGCAATGGATGCAGTAGGTGAATATTTACATCCCACCAAAGATCACCTTAAATAACACTTGACTTTCTTTACCATCTTTCATCAATTTCATGCATTTCCAGATGTTTTACCCAGAGATATTTTAGCATTTGCCTTAGACTGCCTGAGATAGAATTTCTCAATTTACTTACAATTTCTGAATCACAATTTCTGTTGGTGGCATAAGTGGAATTCTCAAATATTTCTCATAGGTATATCATTCATAGTGACTTGTCTTCTAGAACTTTGAAGTTCTGATGTTTTGTTTTCAAGTATTCTGTATATCCAAGGCAAATTGAAAATTCTCATTCTTTTTCAGAAGCAATTTTTCTTTTTTGTTCTCCCTCCACCTCACCACACTCCCCTGCCATGAGGACAAATCTCCTACATTTTTCTTATAGATCTTAGTGGGTTAATTGCCCTTCTTAGAAACAAATATAATCTAGCCACATGCCAGCACCCACAGTAGCATGAGAAAATGGAAGAGCATTTAACAACCATACTTTCAGAAATTAAAGTGTTAGAAATTGAAGCATTTCATTTCAGGGCCACAACATAAAAATGAGTCTTCATGTTTTAGGTGTATTACATACTTCATGTTTGAATTTTCAAAATAATACTCTTTTGTTCATTTACTTAAAATTTTCTTTTCCCACTTTGCTTTTTCTTTCTTCTTTTTTTCTTTTTGGACTGCAAAATGAAGGAAAGAATATAGTAGATGAAGGAAGAAAATAAAAGATGAAGAACTACTGACCATTTTTTCAATCTGCTGTGCATATTTGAAATACTAATTGCTTTCTATGACTATATTTATACCCCTCTACTTAACTATTGTGATCTCAGACAACAAAATCAGTTTATGTAAGATTTTTCATTCATAGATTGAAATATTAAACTTTCAGAGCATATTTAAAACAAAATATGTTAAAACCCTGGCTTTTTTTCAACCAGAAAATTCAATAATTGAAAACAACTGAAGGGTAGATAATCCTGCATACAGTACATATTATTTCCAACTCTTTAATGAACACATTAAAGGATTCTTTTTTTATAGTTACATTTTTTTCTGGTTTCAATTATGTTTTGTTTGAACTGTATATTCTCATTTGAACCTCACTGGTTTGAAATGGGAAAGTGTTTGGAACCCTGCTGTGAATTACCTAAATTTTAGTAACCTTCAGATTTTTTTTTCTTCTGCAAGGTTGTTGCAATCATTGAGCACACTGATTTTTTAAATGTTGAAGAGTTGAACTGACAGAATTCTTTAAAATTTCATGCATGTGAATAAACTTTGCTTAAAAAGTAACTGCAGAGAATTTATTTATATGTATCTTACACAGTGTCATGGTATTTATGAGGCAAGAATCCTCTCATTATAGAGTGAACACTGGAAATTATTGGTTTGGCCTTCTAACCCAGAGTTCAGGATAAATAATAATTTATTTTCTTCCCTGCAGTGTACATTTTTTTTCTAAAGAAAATCTCATTTTAGGTACAGAATCTGGTTTTCAGCAATGTGGTATTTTCACACAATTTCCTAGCTGGCTTGACTGCTTCAGATGAAGGTCAAGTGATTAGGCCAAGGTCACAGACTGAGTCATTGACTCAGACAGATTAGAATTGAGGATTCTGCATACTGGTGAACTTTATTCAGGGAGACAAAGATTGTAATAAGACAGAGACATATTTCAGCACAGAATAATCTATTTTTTTCCTCCTGCTTAATAGAAGTTTCACTATCTACTGCAAAACATTTTTATTTATCCAGGCTCTACAAGATTCTGGGTATCCTGCTTTTCCTTTGGCTACTGACACCTTCCAGAAGTTCTTCTGGCTTCTGCTAAGAGAAAATCAAATATGTTTTGACTGCAGTGGGCTCAGATTCAGATTAAAATTGGTTTCATTTCCTGTGTCCCTGTTTGCTTCAGAAGAATAATTTTAGATACCTTATCTTCATTAGGGCCAGTTGCTAAGGTAGATTAATTATGCTATTTGATGAGAGTAGGCAGTTGGGTGAATTATCTGCTCTTTCACTCCACTGTATCTTATCTCTATCCTGTGTGGAGGCCGTGTAGCAGGGAATACCTTTGTAGCAGCAGAAGACTCAGCACTGTAGCTTGGCTTCAGGTGGGGGTAGGTGCAAAATGCATCTCATATCATCCTGTGTTTGCTTGGCTTATTTTCATTAGTCTCCTAGTTTGTTACTTCTGCTTAAATACAGCCATGTCTTATGGTTTCCCGTGTGTGATGTGACTGGGCTGACCCCTCAGCTCATGAACTGTAATGCAGCAGAGCCCCACTGAGCTGTGACCAGCAGAGTCCTTTGGTCTGCTCTGTCTGCCTTGGTGTCCTCTCCTGAGCAGCAGGGATCGCTGCCTGGAGAAGGTGCCCTGGCCCAAGGGCAGGGGATGATGTCCAGCAGGAATCCCACAGCTGCAAAGTTTATGTCTTTTAAACTTCTGTGAGGTGCTGTTTTGTTTTCTGTTAAAACGGAATAGAAATATTCCACCAGGTAACACCAAACTAAAATGAGTCATAAGAGGACTGACGTCTCCTTTAGGTTTTAATTGGCAAGAGCAGAGCACAGCTTGTTTCTGATAAGAATGTCAGCTGCAGTCTTTTGGTGTAAAATTTTATGGAAAACAAGAAACATAATTTTCACAAACCCTGTATGCAGCACAGTACAATCTAAAATTTCTTTTAATTTACAAATATATATTTAAACAGCATATTGCATTCTTCTGTGAGAGGGTTTTTTATTTCACTCATTCAAAAAGAAATTCCCTGGTGTGTGTATATATTTCTATAAATATTTACTTGGTCATTTGATTTCAGCATACTAGGGAAGTATGTGTATGCATAATACAATATAAAATCCTGTGCTGTTTGTGCATGTGTTCAGCTGATAAGAAATATGCTTCTGAAAAGTTTAGATACAAGATGCAAAAAATGTTTGTGATGTAGAAGATTCAGCTTTTAAGATCCAAAGAGCCTCATTCTCATGTAACAGCTGAAAGATTAGAAGCAGAGAATAAATATTCCTCTTGAAATATCTTTTTTTCTTATCTGTAGTTTCATATAAGTAGTGTACAGAAAGTTGTGCCATTACTTAAATAATATTAGTTATACATGTTTTCTATGTATATATCAATGCAGGTGAGATGAATATTTCCCAGTGTTATGTGTTGTAGTACAGAGTGAGGAGTAATATGTATCACGATATTGATACATACAGTGTCAAACAGAGATTTTTCCAAGGGCAGTTAAAAGCCCTGACAATACCTAAAATATTTTCCCCTGATTGTTTTTAAACAATAATGAACTGAGATATAGGTTAATGTATTAACTTGGTATCAGAGATGAAACTGAAGTTTTTGTAATCATAATTTTTCCTTTGCACCTTAAGAGCTATTTGTGTAACTGCTCACAGAGAGTACTGTTTGCTGTATGAAAAAGAGATTTTAATGTTTAGATTTTGAACTCTATTTGGATTTTCAAATACTGAAAACAGTTGTAGGATCCCTATGTCAAATTTATTTTCCATTTTTGCAAGAGAACTAATAATGCTCCTTGTCTTTGATAATTTTTCCTAATTTCTGTGTGATCAAGATCTTCACAAATTTTCTGGTATTGCACATTGTACAGCATGATCTGCATATTCCGTTTATTTTGAGGTACTCAGGCTGAAAAATAATCTGATTATTTGAGCCCACTAGGGAATATTACATAGATTCATTACCACAGACTCTCTTTTTAAAGTTAGGGTGAAAATTCAATTTCTGTGCTTCAGTTGCTCTTCTCTCCAAATTGAGGACAGCCCTCTTTACCTACCTTCACTAGGTTTCCTCCACTTGGACTGCAAATTTTTTGCACACTGAGAGCAATTCTATCATTTATCATGTTGTGCTTCTTTGGGGGTTTTTACACCCTAACAAAACTATATTCAAGTAGATGCTAAAATATATTCGGTTTGCTACCATTTAAAGTGACCTCAACAGGCAGAAGATATGGGCTAAAAATAAAGCAGAACAAAAAGAAATGCTCCTGGTTAGAAGTAACTCCATGTATTGAAAAGAACAGGGGGGGAAAATGATGGAGACCAACTTGGTGGGCATCAAGTTGTCCCTGAGCCAGCAAAGTGTGCTGGCAGCAAGGAAGCCTAGAAGCATGGAAAGGAGGTGATCATTCCCCTCTACTCAGCACTGTGGAGACACACCTGGAGTACTGTATCCACTTCTGGGCTCTCTAGTAGGAGAGAGACATGGAGATAGTGGAGTGGGTCCAACAAATAGCCACAAAGATCATTAATGGGCCAGACCACCTGGGGAACAAAGGGGTGCTGAGGGAGCTTGAACTCTCCAGTCTGGAGAAAAGATGACTATGGGGAATATGTATCTAGATGAATCATAAAAGATTCATACGGATCCAGGCTCATCTCAGTGATGATCAGTGAAAAGATAAGATGTAACAAGCAAAAATCCAATATGGGAAATTCCATTTAAATACAAGAAAAGATTTTTTTACCCAGAAGATGTTCCAATATGATCACAGGCTGCCCAAAGGGGCCATGGATTCTTAATCCTTGAAGATGTATGATGTCTGACTGGACATGATCCTGAGTTGTGTGCTGTAAAGGATGCTGCCCTGATCAGGGGTGTTTGGCCTAGACCTCCTCCATAGATGCTTCCCAACCTCTCCCCTGCTGTGATTCTGTCATGTATGTCCTGTCAGTAGTAAGGTTGTAGTGCAGAACAAAAATATCACCCACCTGGAGAACAATCAGTATCCAGAGTGTTGAAGTACTGCAATACAAAGTAATACTAAATCGTACTATTCATTAAATTCATGTGCAAATATCAAACTTTAAATACTGCAGATATTCAGTCCTTTTTTGTCGTTTTGTTTTGTTTTTTTTTTTTTTTTTTTTTTTTTCTTTTTTTTTCTTTTTTTTTCTTTTTTTTTTTTACCTTTTTATGCTTTAGCTTTAGCAAAGGTCTAGTGGGATCAGATAAAGATGGTCACGTGGGCTTGTAGTTGTGACTTTTGGTGTAAATTTCCTCATTCTTCACATTCTTGCTTACTGTTTCACTTGAAATATTTCAGTGCATTTCAATCTTCAAACAGAAATCTGAGCCCAAAATATAATGTCAGCAAATCTAGGTAGTATAGCTGTTTTCATGTCTTAAGACAGTTGTAATGGATATAGACTTCAAAGAATAAGTATTTCCATCTATTTTTTTGGAAAAGAAAAAAACAGACTGCATACTTGGAATCAAGCTATATGTGCTGACTTCAGTAGAAGTACCATTTCATCCACTCTTTTATTATTTCTTGCATGAGGTCAGGATTTCAATTTACTGTATTGTTTCCAAATGCCAACACAAAATCATGCAACAATGGTTACAGTTAAAATTTCAGCAAATTCCATGGTCCCAGCTTCCTTATGTGGGTTATTTATCAGACTAAACTCCATCTAATCTGCTTTTGCTTCAGCCAAGACAGTACCTCTGGATTTTGAGGGCTGAAGTGGTTTCCTAGTGGGAAAAAGCACACAGGTAAGGTCACAGGCAAGATCATTAGGCACCAACTCATCATGCAGAGGTTTTATATTTTCACCCACTGTGCAGCTGTTGCTTTTAAGCATTTCATGACCCTGCAAGTCCTCTGAAAAAGCCATCCCTCTGCAGGTAGCATGTAGTGGTATTTGGTGCTGTTTGGCTATTACTCTGTCTAGTGATGATAAAGCACCTTATTCCAGCTGCCTTCTTTATCGAGGACTAGAAATTTGCATCACAAGGAAAAGTTCTCTACTCATTAGTAGGTATGGGAACAGAACATTTTACCTTTGTGCTGCAACCTTTTATTATAATCAAAATGAAAATGAGAGGAAAAAAAAAAGTCCTGGTCTCTGATTGCTGTTTAAAAGAATGAGAATCAGTGCAGCAGATCCACTTCCTGCACTGGACCTGTCCAGATGAGGGAAAGGCTACACAAAGCTTAGCTTTTCCCTTTGGCACACACACACACAGATATACACGTGCACACACATGCACTCAACTTATTTTTGCACCAAGCTGAACTTGCTATGGTGGAAAGGCCTAATCTTTGAAAACATCTTCACTGACACATGTGAACATTTGTCAACTTTGGCAATGCCATTCAGATTTGTGATGGCAGCAGGAGAGACTCAGCTTGTGGACGTTTGAATAGCTGCATAATCCTCTTTCTGATATTTTACACATTGACCAAAATGAAAGCAGAAGTAGTAAAATAAAATCAAACTCATTATTTATGGTTTTCAAAAAAGTCTGAAATATTGAACAAAACTTTTGAACAGCTTGCTGGTTTGCATCACAATATTATGCTTTTTAAGTTCATATATAAAAAGCAATAGTTTTACTCCTTCATCTCCTTGAAAAAAACATCTGTGGTCTATTTCTGCGTGATAATACTAAGAAAAAATGCAACAAACATCTTGATTTAATACAGAAGCCAGCAAACCATTATAAGGAGACATTTTTCTTCTCCACAGCTGAACACCATGGAAGACCATACCAAAACTACTTATCTCTGAACTTTAATTCCAGAAAATGTGGAAAAAACCAGTCATATTTTAAAGTAATCAGGCTGTTGCTCTTTGTAATAAATGCTTCTTCAGTTTCTTCATAAGTGTTGCCATCGCTAAATAACTAAACTATAGCTGCACACAGGGTGTGACGAAGTGCAGTTTTGGTTCCTAGTCTGTTCTTACATCACTCAGTTTTGTGTGTTGGCTGTTTGATTTTGAATGAGATGCATCTTTGTAAACACAGGAAGTTACAAATCTGCACCTTCTTACATATGCAACATCCCACAGTAGTACATGAATTAAAAATTATTCAGCTGAATTTAGGTTTGCTATGGTTTATCTGGGAGCCACTAAAGGATTTCAAAACTTATCATGTTTTTCACTGTAGTTGATAAATTTCCATTCTGATTATTTTTTTTACAGTTGTCATCAAAATTTTATTCTTTTGTCTGAAACTGCTTCAGTCAGCTTTACTTTTCATAGAGTTCTTAAATGTTAAAGAAGAGGGACAATCGTTATGGTTTGAAAAGTTTTTAAGCAGTGTGAAACTTTTTATGTATATACTCATTCCTTTACTAAAATTCTTTGTTGGGTCATAACAAAAGGATTTTGCTTTTCCTGAAACTCATATTTATTGAAAACAAAAATACAAAATATAAATGCCATGGCAGTTTTGATCGTCATTCTAAAAACATTAAATTTCAGGTTACACAGGAAAAATATATTTAAAACATATCTAATGTTTTTTGTCTTTCAAAACAGGAATTTGTACTTCATGAGGAAAAATCTTATTTATTAGGGAAAAATATTCTTTTCCAGCTTTCTCAATTCTGTAGAAGGTGGATCCCACAGTGGAGAGAGAGAGAGGTTGTGGAGTTTAGGGAAGGGGGTTCCTGAGGTGGGGAAATCCCAAGGGAGTGCCAGGAGATGCCCAATGCCAGCATCTGGCCCAAGAGTAGATGAGGAGGCACATTTGTGGTGGGCAGAGGTAACAGCAGCCACCACCTCCCCCCACACACATCAGGAATCCCAAAGGATTGCAAGTGACCTGTAGCACAAACATAGGCTGGACAAAGAATGGGCATAGGGCAGCCCTCCTGAGAAGAGCTTTGGGGTGTTGGTGGATGAAAAGACGGCCATGACTTGGCAATGTCTGCTTGAAGTACAGCAAGTCAAATGTATTCTGGGCTGCATCTACAGGGGCTTCTAAGAAGAAGAGATACTTTTTACTGTACTGAAATTTTTCATGGGGAGAGTGGTGAGACACTGGTACAGGTTGGCCAGAGAAGTTATGGATGTTTCATCACTGCAAGTGCTCAAAATCAGATTGGATGGGTCTTTGAGCAATCTGATGTAGTAGAAGGTGTCTCTGCCTGTGACAGCAGGTTTGGACTAGGTGACGTTTCAGGTGTCTTCTGACCCAAACCATTCTATAATTCTATGAAATGAAGGAATACAGATTTAAAATGTTCATGAAAAAAGAAGGAAGAAAAAAAGAAGAAAGAAGGTCCTTAATTTTAGAAGAAGGAGTGCAAAGGAAGATAAGGTAATATCACAGATAAGGTGTGGAAGAAAGGGGGACCATTACCACAAGTAATAATATAGGGTCAAGAAGAACATGAAGCTGGGCCGACTATCAGTTGTATAAATGCACTAATGAATAGAAGAGCAACTTGACAGGATAGTGTTACTCACAGCATCACAGAATATTCTGAGTTGGAAAGAATCATTGAGTCCAGCCCTTAAGTAGATGGCCCATATGAGGATTGAATCCATAACCTTGGTGTAATTAGCACCAGGCTCTAACCAGCTGAGCTGATCTCAGTGGCAAGATTGAAAACTCTATGTTTGATCCTCTAAGATAGAAATGTAACTAAGATTGATGAATTACAAGAAAAGAACACTGGATAACCACTGAAGTTTTCTGAATGCATTTTCCCTGTGCCTCTGGTTTCCTGGGCCATGCTGTCTGCCACTGAGGAGATTTCAAAGTTACCATGTCTCAGTTTTCTAGATTTTTTATCCGTTTTCTGCATAGCAGGCTTGTCAGGTGTGAGATGGTTGTAAAAACTGTAAAAAAACCTGTAGTAAGCTAAAGGTGTAGTAGCCACTGTACCTGGAGTAGGACTGCAGGAATTTTTCACCACAGTATATTGCCATATGGGATACTGTCATATTGCACTGGAAAATTTACAGAGAGCCACAACTATTATTAAAAGGTATCCTCATGCTTTAGGAAGAAATGACAACAATCTCAGCCCTAGCAGAAGTTATACTGAATATCTGTCAACACTAAGGAAGGTATGTCAAAAAATGGGAGCTAAATAGCCTCGGGTGCAATTTTTTTTTTTTTTTTAATGAGACAAAGAATTATGTAGTTGGACTGCAGAAAAATCAATGAGGATATTCACCCTATGGCAAAACTAGCCAGTTGTCTGGGTTGAAGACTCCAAGTTATATACTTGTCTCACCAAATTACAACATATTCCTCCCAGATTTGTTGATTTCTTCAATGCTTTAACATTATCAACAGAGGACCTGGAGCCTTTGTAATGTTAAAGACATAAGAAAGAGATTTCTAGATGTCTGAAGAGCTACATAAGTCCTTGGACTTTCTGTTTTTACTTGACAATTTTATCTATCATACTCCATTTATTATAAAGAAGCCTTTGTTTGATAATATGTTTCCTAAGGAAAATTAAACATGTTTTGTTCTCAAGTAACAGTAAAATCATTCAATTAAAATATTATTTTCAAAAGAGTGTTGAAAAATTGTTGTACAATATGATTTTCTACTGGTGCTGTAATTTGGCTTACCAGCACATACATATGAGCTTAAATAGAACTCTAAACATGGTATCTGACCATTGCAAAAGAGACCCAAGCTCTTCCTTGACATGTGAATCACCTGGTTCTCTGTTGCACAGCTTCCAGAAGAAGCTGGAGCTTGGTGCTTCACATTAAAGTAGCAGTAAGAGTGGAGGGAGATGGAAGAACTTAGGAAAATGACTGCTGGAAAACTCAAGTTCTTTCTCAGGCTGGGGATATATTATATCATGAAGAAAAGTTTAGAGATAAGATATTGTTTCCCTGGACTGAAGATATTGTTCCCCTGGATTGGTTTGTCCTTCAGGGACTGAAATCTTGCTTGCTTCCATGGTCAAAGAGGGTGACCAAGAATAATATAAAGGGAAACTCAGCAAAAGAAAAATACACCTTTTAGAGAACCCAGAGGAAGAACACATTGGTAGGGCCTAAAACATGTGTCTGTAAAGTACTTTTGGTTGCCCAGATGAAATGTGCTATGCAAGTTCAAGATACCATTATTTTGCCCTAACTCTCCACGATGTACCTGATGGTAACTGTGCTTTATGTATTGTTCTTGAAGAGGGTGTTGGGTTTTTTTTGCTGACTTTCATTACCCAGAGCAGTTGTGGATGTCCCATCCCTGGAGATGCTCAAGGCCAGGTTGGAACTCTGAGCAAGCTGCTCTAGTGGAAAGTATCCCTGCTCATGACAGTGGAGTTGGAATTAGATTATTTTTAAGGTCCCTTCCAATCCAAACCATTCCATGATTCTTTGACTCATCCCCTCTGAATGCCTTACCCTAAATTCTGAATGATTAGCTGTGTTATAGGGCAGAAAAAGCAAAATCATATGTCTCCATTTCAAATAACCCCAGCTGCTATATATGTCTTGAATTTCTACATGCTGTAGAATGGATTCCTAGCTTTCAAAAGTCTGGCTGAATGATTAGAAGGTACTAAGTAAGAAAACAACTTACATGTCCTTATCCTTTTTGATTTCAGATTTTTCAGTATTTACCTGCATTTTTGTAATGGAGTCTGATAAATATTTGATTTTGATAGATCACTGAAGTCTGTGGCAGGGGAAAAATTCTGGAGTATAAATAAAAATGTTTATTTGCTAACAGGTTGTTACAGTTGCTAGGGCAGTTAACCTATGAAACCAAAATTCAGGTGTTCCACACAGATTGACTTATCTTGTAAGATGACACAAAGTTTTCTGAGTTAGTTTTTTGTCCAGAAATTGCATGCCTCCTTTGTGGATGGCTGTTTTTAACTGAACAAGTGAAAAGAATTTAATGAGGCGCCATATGTCAGGTCTGGAGTCAGATTAAAAACAAATAATTAAACTATATCCCTTTCGTATCAAAACAGACCGTGATATATTTGTGAAAGGAAGCTGAACCTGACATACTATGTTTTGACACACTTTTGGGACAATGTTGTGATTTAATCCCAGCCAGCAACTAAGCCCTACATAACCTCTAGCTCACTTTCCCCAGTGGGAAGGGGGAGACAATAGAAGTTGAAATAAAGACAGTTTAATAGGTAAAGTGAGGCCACATGGACAAGCAAAGCCAATTGAGGAATTAATTCACCACTTCCTGTTGGCAGGCAGGATTTCAGCCATCCCCAGAAAAGCAGAGCCCCATCACATGTAATGGTGACTTGAGCAGACAAAAACCATAATTGGAAATGTTCCTCTTGCTTCTTCTTCAGGGAGCTGGGATTATTTAGCCTGCAGAAAAGGAGACTCAGAGGAGACCATAATGCTCTCTACAACTGCCTGAAAGAGGCTCTAGCCAGGTGGGGGTCAGTCTCTTCTCCCAGGTAACTTGCAACAGGACAAGAGGAAATGGCCTCAAGCTGCACTAGGGTAGGTTCATGTTGGATGCCAGAAAGGATTTTTTCACTGAAAGGGTGGTTAAGCATTGGGAAAGGCTGCCCAGGGAAGTGATGGAGTCCCCCTCCCTGGAAATGTTTAAGAAAGAGCTGGATATGGGACTTTGTGCTATGGTTTAGTTGGCATGCTGGTTCAGTCTAAGGTTGGATTTCATAATCTTGAAGATCTTTTCCAACTTAATGATTCTATGATTTTCTTCATACAAAACACAAGATTCAAGCTATAATGAATTCATTTTTGTACTGGGAATAAAATCAGTCACACATTTCTGAATGCCTGACAGGGTTTGAAATCCTTTTGGTTTTATATTGGTTTCAGGCTTGTAATAGAGAACTCTGCTTTTGCAGATAATTTGCAATCCACTGACTCCAAGTGAGAGTGTTTTACAAAGTATTTTTTGCAAAAAAATCACTTCACTGTGTCATATGTCAGAGAACGACATGCAAAACCATTGGAAAATCAAATTTTCATAACAAAATTTTTGATAATGTACAATATGTGGGTGAATTGCAGATATCTCTTTAACATAAAATATCAGGGAATAAATGCTCATCTGGCAAACAGATTCTGCCTATTCCCAATTGTCTTGAAAATTTACCTTTGTGTATCATCTTTTTTTATCATTCCTGATGCTGAAATACTTGTCACTTAAGGGCAGGATCCTATTAGTTTATCACAATAGAATATACACACACACACACCTCTAAAGATAGTTTGGTAAGCGTAGATGTTCAGAAAAACAGTGAAAACTTTGAGTAGTGGACTCTGTAAGCTCAACTCTTCCAAAAAAAACAGCAATAAAGGAAACAAGTATGCTTTATGTCTGCGTGCATGTCATGTTGGATAGCAGAACTTTTATAAGATAATTATTTTACCAAGGACACCGCCATATTCAGAAGGACTCCTGTTTTTCTAAAATGCTACAATTTTTTGTATGTTTTTTGTTCACTGATTTGAAGGTGTGCACAATTAAATTTGAATTATCTGAAGATAATAGTTTATCCAAAGAGATTTCCAATGCAAGTTGTCCAACTCCACCTATCAAATATTTTTCTCCATCCAGTAGCTTTCTAACACTTAAAAAAAACCCCAAACAATTGGCTCATCTAGTCTTCATAATCGTTGACAGCTTGTTTTTTGTTTTGGTCTTAAGAAATTATTTTTGCTTATTATAAATTCTTCTCGGTGGTTTTATATTTTTTAATATTTTTCTTCTACTTACTTGTTCTATTACTCTATTGGGACATGAAATTAGGTAGTTTCTTGTTATTGTGTCCAATCAGGATTTCAAGTAGGATCCTAGATTCTAGATAAATGTGATTATAACATCCAATTAAAATTTTTTTTTAACACAGCATGCAAAAAAATCTAGACAACCAGTACAATAAGTGCCCAAAGGATTGCTGCAGATGCCTGATCTAGTCTTGGATTAAAGGATCTTTTCATTTGCAACTGATACAAATACAGTTTCTGATACTGTAGTTCTTACATCCTCTCTGCAGTAATAATTATATGGTGTATGCGTTGATCTCCATTATCTCCCTAACAGTTTGCTATTCTTAAGGTATATGACTAATCATAAGTTCTAACAGCCTATATAATCCAAACAATACCAAGAAATATTTGCATTCAATATCCTATTTTATACTGTAAAATCTGTATGTACACATTTTTTTCTTTGCATTGGCCTTGTATGCCAATAGGTTTATGGTTCAGGTCTAAACTGCAGTGTTACTTATTTCTCTGAAACCATTGTGCTTGAAGAAATGAAGTCACTAAGTTACTCAGGAGTCAAGACTGACAGTTTCACCAGCAGAGCTATCTTGAGGGAATCAGTCAGAGGCTGGGGTGCAAATGTAGATACAGAAGAATGGAATGGCACAGTGCAATATGGAGCGTCTGCACACAGGCACATGAGTCCAGCTCTTCAGCAATGCTGCATGTACTCAGAACAGCTGTGCTGTGCACAGCTAATCCAAAGTATCTGACACTGTGCTTTCACAGTCCCCTATATGCTGAAGGCCCATTTAAAGTTCCCATTTCATCTTAGAAAATATACTTTCCTCCAGAAGTATGTGACATACCAAGTTTATATCACTTGTTAATTGTGTAGCCTTCAGGGATGACACTAAAGCCATGCACAGGTATTCTACTTCTGCAAAATTTCATGAAAATTAATGGAGTGTGTACCTAAGTCTGTTCAGTCTAAAAACATCCTTGCTTTATCTTCTGATTCCTGCTATATATAAATGCTTCTCTTGGCATTTTTTTAGATCATTGTTGTAAGCTTAATAGCTTGACCCATTTGAGCAATTTTTAAAGGTACAGGTATACATGTGGTTAGGTATTTTCAAGGTTAAGGTGTAGACATGATTTGCATACATGCCTTTCTAAACACATTGCTGTAGAGCATGTAATTTTAAATAAAATCTGTCAATTACTTACTGTGTGTTATATTTATTACATATATATTTGTAATGATGAGGTGTCTAGGAGCAGATTTTTTATTTTCCTTTAAAATTTGTAGTATCAATAGCGCTGAAATATTTACAGTGTTGAACATGGAACAAACATTAATTTATTAATTCTGCACTTTAATGCCTGTACAGTACTGTTCTTTTATTATTTTGATTATAAACAATATACTTATATGGGGAAAACCTCATTCTTTTTCCCCTACAATAAAAATCTCTGCTTCCAGGCTAACAAAAAACTTATTCTAGGCTCCGGGTCCTGATTTTCTAAGTGTCATTAAATTCCTTTTTATACATTCCCAGTCATTAGCAGCTAAAACCGTTGACATTAACTTATACAATATGAGCAGAGTAGGTCAAGGAATGCATATTGTTATTTTTCAATGGTATCATGATATTTACAAGATCTTCCCATTCTACAAAGCCTGCATATATGGTAATATTTTCCTGTTTAAAACCAGAATATTTCCCATTACAATATGACAGCTGAACAAGCACAGCCTCTCCTCATGGGATAAGTGCTCTCATCCTTGACCACCTTGGTTAGTCCTCCACTGAACTCCCTGCTGTTCACTGATTTCCTTCTCACCCTGGGATCCCAAACCCAGATGCTGTCTGTGTCTATAGAATGCTGACTGCACTCAGTGTGGAACTGGGCCAGAGTGGGAAGTAGGAGCGAAGATCAGCTAATACTGAATCCACTTCTCATCACTGCAGCAATTTTGATATGGATTCCCATATCTATGCACACATATGTAATGAAACTACTGCATACGTATGCTCCTAAAGCCATAAGAGAAGCACATAAATTTTTATGTCTCTCTTTTCTGGACAGTATAAATCTTCAGGACAGCTAAAAGGCAGCCTAAGAATAGTATAATAAAGAGTAGCTGAATTTGGAGTTTTAAGAACTCAGTGGGGATCTTGTTCCCATCACATTTTTTATGCCACTTTCTCACTACATTTGTTACATAAACTGTAAAATAAGGCTAATGAAACAGGGTGTCCTGCTTAAAATGCTTGGAGCACTTCCACTGACAAGTGCTATAAGATTGCTAGTGGTGCACTGAGCAGTCTGAGGATGCTCATTCAGCTTTTGCAGAATTGTGATTTACCACCTTAGTCTGAGGATAGAAGCAATCTTGAAACTTCTAACATTCCTAACATTTGCTAGGAATTTTTCAAGCACACGGATAGCATTTTAATCACACTGCTCATTTAATCTCTTATGTTTGTGATTTCCTCCTTACTGATGGAGCAGCTGATATGTAGAAATTCAATTAATTTGCTTTCATCACCTGTCACATCTTAACCAACCTTATAGGGAACATTTGAGCACAGAGATGAAGATGGTTGAATTCTATTCTCTATTTTGAATAGAGACTCATAGTCCATTAGAAAGCCCAGGCTGGTCACACAGTTTTGCCCAGGCAGACCATTCTACTACAGTTTTGTTGATGATTTAAACCCTTTTTTAGTACAATAGATAACCATGTACCATTCTTATCATGTCTAGCTTTCTGGTTTCAGTTTTCATTTCAAAAGGTTGTTTTTTTTTTTTTTTTATCAACTAGCACTGTGATGGTGTTCTCAGGGGTGTTATGTTGAGGGAAGAGATGAGGATCTGACTCCATTTTTCAGAAGGCTTGATTTATTATTTTATGATATATATTACATTAAAATTACACTAAATGAATAGAAGAAAAGGTTTAATCTCAGAAGGCTAGCTAAGCTAAGAATAGAAAAGAAATAATGATAGCAAAGGTTTGCGGCTCGGACACTGTGTCCAAGCCAGCTGGGCTGTGATTGGCCATTAATTCCAAACATCCACATGAGACCAATCACAGACCCACCTGCTGCATTCCACAGCACAGATAAACATTGTTTACATTTTGTCCCTGAGGCCTCTACACTTCTCAGGAAGAAAAAATCCTAACAAAGGATTTTCCTGAAAAGATGTCTGCGACATAGCACTCTTGATGTTAAGCAGAAAACCAAAAGATTACAGCTTTCTTGAGACTGGGTAATATATATATGGATTTGCTTTTGCAGTGTATTCATGAGGTTAAATTATCTAGTACTCTTTCTTCATTATTATCTTAAGACCAGAGACCTTTTCTGTATGAGTAATGTCAGTGAAAAATTATGTATGGATAAAAACTTTCCTTCACAAGAAGTGTCTAGATCTCTGTTTACAATTGAAATCCCATTTATTAAATCCCAGGAGAGTCTAATTGGGATGTAGCAGTGGTTTATGTTTAACCTTCCTTCAAATAAAGAAGAATTTTAAGCTCCATTAATTTAGGGATGCAATTTGAAAAAGTGTGTCATCTAAAAACTTACCACTGAAGTAAGAAGACCAGTGCTAATTAATGAAATGAATTTCAGGGAGTTCAAGTTTTTAATTCTTCTCTATTAGTTCATATGATTTATCAAATATATATACTGACAATTAATAGCTGTCAATTATATATATATGTGCGCGCGCGCGCGCGTGTGTGTGTGTGTGTGTGTGTGTGTGTGTAAAAATAAAATCAAGGTTGTCTTTCTCTCCTTTAACTGCCAAGATGAACCTGAGGAAGTATGGTGTGGACACTGTGGAAACTGGCAAAGGTCATGAGGTTAAAAATTCATGAGAAAATTCAATATTTAAGGTCTCTAACCTTCTGTTCAAGTTAGAGTGAGATATGGTATCAGACCAGGTTTATGAGGACTTTATCCATTTGGGTCTTGAAAACAGCTTATTTGCAGGAAAATATTACCCAAGGGGGGTAGTTTTTTAAAAAAAATAGTTCAAAATTCAGTGTTTTCACTACAAATTATTGTCTGAAGTACTACCCAGTCACACCCAGTAAATAATGTAAAAGAAAATTATTTTAAGAGGCCCTCTTTTAATTTAGGAGGCAAATATATGTTAACACCTACCTCTTGGAAGAAATTAGATAAATTCTTCACACTAGAAAATAATTGTTGTGGCTTTCTAATAGTCAGGAAAGAATTCCCTCTGGCACAATTTAGCGGGAGTTCTGCACTTGGATTCTTCATCTTATTCTTATGAATTTTATTATTCATAAGAATAATAAATTTTTGTGCTACAACTAGATGTTCTTTTAAAAGATAAGCCTTAGTTCAAATAGGACTAAATTTTGGAAACTCCTGTAGCTATTAGATCAGTCTATTTCCACAGGGTGATTTTTTATTCTTTATGACACATGAAAAATTTGTGATGATTAAAACTGTGATCTTAATGTGATTACTTCCTTGTCTTTACAAGATTATAAGACATAGTCTTTCATTTTGTAAAAATTCCTGCTCCACAGAAAAGAGTGGTGGTTCTATAAGTAGTGCACAACTCAAGGAATTATTTATATTAAAACTAAATAACTTTTAGAAGCCTGTAGTATGTGCACATTCTAGCTGTAAAAATGTATGACTCCTAAGTCCCAGAATGACACCTGGCATTGACATTAGCAAAAGATGTGTATGTTAAAATATAAAAAGTTTAAATTTTAAAACAGTGTGCACACAGGCTGTATTTCTCAATAAAATTAAACAGAGCAAGAGGAGGACAGTCTAGTTTAAACGTGTCTTTGTAATTTCTATTTTTAAGAATTTTCAGAGGGTAACTACACAGCAATTGCTGCATTTTCAGAAAATCTCAGTGCTAAAGCATTGACACATTGATGAACAAAAGATCAGAGGTTAATCAGTGCACTTTCCTATCTAAATATAAGGATTTAAATATATGGAATTTGCAAGTATAAAACATGAAGAGCTTAATTTAAAGATGGCATTCACTGTCGATCTAATTATAAGTGAAACTACTGAAATATTTATTTTTGATAAATACCAAGTAGATACGTGGATATCTATTTTGGTATTTCAGGCACTTGTGTCTCAGGAAGCTTGTCTGCTTTAAATGCTAGAATATTTTTTGAGCAACATAAATAGCAATTAAATATATTTTGGTTTTTTTCCCCTTATAGTACTCTTTCCTTGCTTCTATGGCTGTGTAATTTCCTTCTTATATTAGCTCTCCTTGATATTGCACTAGAGCCCTGACAACTCTGAGCTTCCCAGATTCATTGAGGCTGTTGTTCAGTTTGAAGTAGAACTGTTCATACAAGAAGAATTGTTTGCAGGACTGTTAAGTTGGTGTGGGGGAAAGGAGCAACAGGTTTTCGTGGTGGTATGAGCCCAGCTAGGTGAAAGCAATGCTCAGGAATACATGCACACACAGCTGGCTGTTATGTTAGGAGAACTTCATTTAAAAACAAAACAAAACATTTTTTCCTGCCCCTCAACTTCAATTTAGGACCAGAATCTCACATCTTCATACTTTTGGAAGAGAAATGCCTTACAGTGTTACATTTAACAGCCTCATGATCTATCACAAACGTGGGCAGTAGTAACAGCTGCCAGTAGGTTTCCTGGACAGAAGACTGTACGATTTTCTAAATTAGCAGACATTGAGCATTAGCACAACATTTGAACATAGTTTCAGGCACAATTTTAAATAACTTTTCAAACCATTCAATGAAGCAGGGAGTTCTTTACCCTTGCTTCTTTCCTTTCTGCTGTTTCATGCATGGCAACACGGTTATACAATATCACTCAGGTTTTTTTTCCATTTTAGGCACAGAAGTGAACTTACTAGGTGAACTACTAAGTGAAATTACTAGGAGAATTTACTACTCTGAACTTTCAGAGAATATGTGCCAGGTCTGGCTGGTATGGAGTTAATTTTCGTTATAGCAGCTCATATGGTGCTCTGCTTTGGACTGGTGTCTAAAACAGTGCTGTTATCTCATCAATGTTTTGGCTGTTGCTAAATATTTCTTGAACACAGTTAAGGATTTTTCTCATTCCCTCACTGCTACCTCCTCCCTCTTTCCTTTTAGTGAGGGGGTGGGCAAAAAGTTGTGAGGGGGCCGCTGATCTGTAGTGACCCAAAGGGATATTCTGTATGACAAGATGTTGTGGGAAAGGAGAAGAAAGAGAGAAAGTCTGCTCCTTTCACGTTTGTGTTCTGAAGCAATCTGTACTGTGTACTGAAGCCCTGCTTTCCAGAAAGGGGCTAATGGGAGGTACAGAGCAAATTCCTCTGACTGCTTTGCTTGTATGCACAGTTTTGCTTTTATTATCAAATGGTCATTATCAAGATCTACAAGCCTTTCAAACTTATTCCTATTTTTTCTCCATCCAGTGTGAGAAGGGCAAGAGTGAATGTCTGTGGCAGTCTTTGGAAGTTGCCAGGATCAGTCTCCTCCAAGATGCGTGCTCAGCTTTGGTAATACAGCTTCAAAGTCTCTCTCTGCACCTTTGGCCCTGAAGAGAAACACAAATTCTGACATCTGCTCTGCTCTCTCTTTTGTGGCCCTTGACAGGCACAGTCCACTGAGCTAATAGCTTCATGAAGTTCTGAACCAAAACTATCATGTTTTAATTTCCATAAAATTGTAGAACATTGTAGCCTTTACTAAAACAAATGGGAAATACTGAGGTTTACTCTAAACCTCTGTTGTATGACTAGACATCATCTGCAGGATTGTCACCAAATCCCATTTTGCAGTCTGAAGAGGACGCATGGATGTGGGTGGTGATGATCTTTAATTGTCTTTGTTTGTCAAGGTAAGAGAAGAAAACCACAGTCTAGTTTAATATTTTTGTGACATTTTTGGGGTTCTTTGGTTTCCTTTTTTTTTTTTTTTTTTTTTTTTTTTTTTTTTTATTTTGTATGAGACATGTAGTGGTTATGGGGTTCCTCTATAGAAATGCCCTTACCTTGTTTTCTATGTATTTTGCATAAACACAGAAAATTACACAGAAATTCATATTTCCTATCCTTCCCATACTGTGACGGCTGTCACAAGGGTTATTGGGGTGAAGGAAGAGACGAGATCCTTGACTCCATTACAGAAGGCTTGATTTATTATGTTATGATATATACATATACTATACTAAAAAAGAAAAAGAAAAGAGAGTTTCCAGAAGCTGCTAAGCTAAGTAAGAAAAGTAAAGAATGATAACAAATGAGCTGGCCTTGACAAACTGCGAGAGCTAGCTCTGCTGTGACTGGTCACTGAACCAAAACATCCACACGAGTCCAATCACAGATCCACCTGCTGCGTTCCACAGCAGCAGACAATCTATTGTTTATGTCTTGTTGCTGAAACTCTCAGTTTCGGCAGGAAAAATCCTGAGAGGATTTCTCATAAAAGAAATGTCTGTGACATCATACCAATTCTTGATCTTTGTTTTTATGCAAAGAACTGCAAAACAAGAACAAAATGTAAGTGGCAGTGTAAGCTCATAAGCTACACACCAGGCACAAGGCTGTTAATGCCAAAATGTTAAAGCAAGCATTTGGGTGCAAAAGAGACATGTCTGCTGTTTGTTCAGATTGCTTACTACTGCTGAAAAATTGGGGTGCCAATTTTTAACTTAGGGCAGGATGCATTGCCACTTGATTCAATCAAATGACAAACAGATCTGTGCACGCCTATGAAATGTTACAAGATTGGAATCCTGTGCTAACACAATTAGTATTGAAACTGCTCTTACTATTCAGCCTTATTCTTGGTAGTCTAAAAGGAAATTCCAAGGAAAGAAAAACCACTATTCCATTTCCACATTACAGATATTTTGTGTTTCTAAGCCACTCAAATCAGTTTTCAAAATTCTTGCAGAAAAAATAGGAGGCTAATATTCACACAGAAGAATGAGAAGGCAAAAAACCATTTTAGTTTTTAAGAATTATCTGCTCAGTTGAATTTCTTGTCTCCCTCAATAGTCTCTGCTTCAGTACAAACAATCCTGCATTTAAAACTAGACCCTAGGAAAATTATTTATGTCTTCTCCTACATTTCTTCCTGGTTTACTCATAAACTATGAAATTTGTCTTTGTTTTGACAGCCAGTAAAGGCCCATGCTTCACTTGAGTCTTGCAAACAGGATTTAGGTGGGCACTAAAAGTGTTCACAGTTTGGTCTGCCAGTAGCATATTTGATCCTGCTCAAGTAAATCGAGCAGAAATACAAATCAGAGACTCTGCTGTCTCCTTGCTCCCCTGTTCCAGGCTCATGTAGACTTTCTTAGAAACTCTGTTTTGCTGAGAAATAGGGTTATATTTTTGTTTAGACCGGAGACCTTTGATTTTGTTTCAAATTACATGTATTCCTCTTGAACCCTGAGACTAGAAAGTTTTATTTTGTTTGTTTTCCCTGTATACCCAGGTACCACACAAAATGATGCTGAACAAGAAAACAAGGATTTGGATGCTGCTGTCCTTAATCAGGCAGTGTTTCCAATTTGCTTCAATTTCAAGGACAGACTCTTTGGGTCCTGTTCAATAACCTGTACAGATTGGCCAAGCATGTGTTAATATTTTTTGCTATGTTTAAATTTGCTAAATTTCCCCAACATTGCCTTCATAGAAAAAAGTACAGCCTTTCTTCTTATGTGTGTTTTTTAAAGATGCAAGTGTAAGAAAAAACACGTGCATTTTTATCAGCCATTTTTTTGAGAATATTCTTTAGGCAGATTGTTTTCATTTGAAAGTAAACAGCCACACTGGGGTTCAGTTGAAATCCATTATCCATGCCAATAAATAATGTGTAAAAAGAATCCTTATTTACTGTAAAGACTTTACTAAAGAGACTTTATAGACTATGGAAGCATTTCTGTTTAACTGGAGGTGAGAAAAAAATTGCACATAATCAAAAGTTCTTTAACTGGATCATAATGAATGATAAGAAATACTGTCATTTTATTCATAGGAAAATTAATCCTGTGGAATAGCTGAGCTTTATGTTGATAATAAATGAAATCAAATTAAGAAAACTCTTTATAATTTATGGAAATGCATTCCTCTTTTTTAAAAGGAACAAGAGCAAAATGTAAATATCTAATAATTTCTTCTGAAGTAAGTAGGAAAAATATTTGAAATTAAATGGAAGCCAAATTTACTTTTCAGCACAATAAGCATATCCTGTTCTCTTGATCTAAATATTTCTTTATCTCCTAATTTTTGATGAGTTCCCATTTTTTGAGAAATACAACCCCTGATTTATTTAAAAGTAGAATTCTTAAGTAAATTCAGAAAGAACTGACCTATACTCTCTCAAATACAAGTACCAATAGAAAAATGCTGTACAATAGTAAGACAATGTGATGGTTTGAAGACCCAGTACTCTACTGATATAACCAGAAATTAATCCCTATGTCCATACTGCTAACATCAGTAACATCTGAAATGTCAAAACTTGCAAAGTAGAAAACTTGCATACAATTAATAGTAAAAACTGAACTATACATGAATATTAGGAAAATGAAGCTGTCTCTGAAAGAAACTGCCACTGTACTCAGCCCTGGTGAGGCACATCTGAAGTGCTGTGTCCAGTTCTGGGCTCCTCAGGACAAGCCAGGCTTGGAGTACAATGAAGTTTTTGGAGTGGGTCTAGCCAAGGACTGCAAAGGTGATTCAGGGACTGGAGCACCTCTCTCATGAGGAAAAGCTGAGGGAGCTGGGCCTGTTCAGCCTTGAGGAGAGACATCCCCATGAGAGGGAAGATGACAGTGTACAAAAAAAGCTGAAGTGGAGTGTCAGAGGATGGACCAGGCTCTTCTGGGTGGTGCCCAGCAATAGGAAAAGAGGTGATGGACAGAAACTGATGCACAGGAAGTCCCACCTGAACATGAGGAAGAACTTTACTGTGCAGGTGACTGAGCACTGGAACAGATTGTCCAGAGAGGTTGTAGATTCTCCCTCACTTCATTCAAGAACCATGTGGACACAATCCTGAGCCATGTGCTCGGGGATTATCCTCCTTGAGGTTGGACTGGATGACCCACTGTGGTCCCTTCCAACATGATCCACTCTGTGATTCTGTAAAAATCTCAATAATCATGAGTGTCATGAGCAAACATCAATTTTAAAAGGGATAAGACATATGTGTACTGTTGTCTAGCAATTCTGCTTTTTGATGCACATTAATTTATTAGACTGTATCATAAGACTGTATACTGGAATACCAGAACCATCCTTAAGTGATGATTATAACTTTTGTCCCTACTGGTTAACAATAATTGGTTCACTGTCCTTCATCCTTATACAGCTATTTCTTTTGTGTCACACTGATTCATCTTATTGCTATATAACCCAGCAAAAAAATTACCTTTATTTTGGCCCGGCTATCATAGTGACCTTCTTATTGCTATGTCATGGGAATTTTTTCTAATGAATAATACATAAAAGACAAATTAAATTAAAAAGATCTTGCTGAATAACCTAATAAATTGTCCCTGAAGAATAACACTATTCTTTCCCTCCAAGAGATTAGCTTTGGAGTATGTGCTGATTTCCTGCAAAGACTCTCTCCTTCCTGGCTACCAGGATACCAGTTTAGCTGCTTTCCAGAACTCTGAGAAGAAAGGCAATGATGAAAGATGATTAAAGTTGCAGTGGTAGAAGTGGGACATGGTCTGCTTTATATCAACAAGTTTCAACTTTGGAGCTGACTTTTCAAGTTTCAATTTTATCCTAACCCCTAGGATTTAAATTTTTATATACCAATGAGGAGAAAAAGCTCAAGGTCTGCCTAGACTCAGATGCATAAAGGTAATATATGCATAAAGAATCATTTTTAGCTAAGGCAGCTCACCTATAGAGTTCAATGAAACAAAGACATAAAAAGGCAACAACATTTTGTATTTTTATTTTAACCATCCTCATTTCCAACAAGCTTTTAGTAGTGCCACCAAATGATCATCACTAAGAGACTCCTAATAATATGTAACAGATTGTAATAGATGAAGAATTCTTCAGAATAAAATTACACATATGTATAATTAATTATTTCTATTCTTTTGATGTGTTAGTGGTCTGCTCTTGCTGGTTTGAGTACTCTAATCCAATTTAATTTTGCATTTTTGAGTAGTCAATTATTTTATTGTTAGCAGCATCTTAAAACTGCTCAAATAGTTTCCAATATTGCCTTTAAACTTCAAATTTCTTGTACATCTGAGTACATCTGTGCACACAGAAATAAAATTCTTATGTTCTCCTTTTCTGAAAAC
>NW_005054406.1:785397-787077 GCF_000277835.1 Geospiza fortis | reverse complement strand
TGCCTAGCAACATATTTGTGTGCAGGAGACGTACATTGTTCTGGACTTTCTACTAAGGATGAAATAAAAATTCTGTTCCCACACATGGGTGGATATGAGATACTTCTGGGAAGGAATGTAAGACAAGGTTTGCAAACTCCTTCTTATTCTTCCCCTACTGTTCCACCAGTAGTAAGATGTTTTTAATGGAAGGACTGGCCAGGGATTAATTTTAGGCCTTTTGTCACTGGCAAGGATCATGGTTTTGGAGAATATCTGAATGTCATTTCCTTATCTTTTACTCACATGGGCAAGAGAGCATGTTCTTACAGGCAGGGATGCCTTGTGGTTCACAATCAAAGTCAAAACTAAAATGCATAAGGTGCATTTTATTTCAACAAATCCATTGGAGATTTGCTTCTCTGCTTGTTCCTCATTGTCTCACTCAAACTGTCCATACTCCTGGGGGAAGGATGGTAGCAGGGAATATAACCATTTCACTGAACCTCTCCCTGTAATATACTGGCTAGCTTGTATAAAAATGCAAACAGGGATTGGTTTGAAGTCAGGGACCAGAACTAAAAGTAGCTAAACTAACTCAGTTGGATCTGTACTATGGATACATCATTACATATGTTTGGAACAAGTTTGACAATTTTGTCTGTCACTCATATTTTGGGGTGAGCAGCTCTGGTGCTGGCACAATCAGTAGCAGAGCTCTCCAGCTCCAGTGTGATGCCCAAGGGGATTTCCTCAACAGGGGACCCTCAAGGGGAGCCAAGGCTCCACAGCTTGAGTGAGAGTGGCTGATGGGACATGAGTGGGATCAGGAGCAATGGTGACCAAGCCACCACATGTGTAAAGCAGTCCCTGGAGTGCACCATGACCAGGGCAGGCACCCAGAGGGCTCTGCTGGCTTGAACAGAGAGCAGCAGTATCTGCCTTGCAGAAGGCCACGACCTCTCTAAGCTCTGTGTCTCCTCAGACAGAGCTCTGCTGGGAACACACTTCTACCCCAGTGCCACACTGCAGGGTGAGCCCAGCCTGCTGTCAGCACAGCCAGCAGAGAGAGCAGCCCTGTGCGAGGCACTGCTGGGCACAGGAACCCTTCTGCTCAAGGACAGAGCTGCAGGAGGAGGGGACCTGACTGAGGAGTGTCAGGGAGCAAGACAGAGAGATACACAAAGACATGAAGAGAGAGCTTCCTACCCTGATGCAGGTCTTGGATTATCATCCATTGTGAATTTTTCAGGTGAGCAGAGATGGTTGCACAAGAAGGGCAATCAAGAGAGATCTCAGGGCTTTGGGATGATCAGCCAAGAGGTCAGAAGCACAAGTGTTCTCTATTCTTCCAGCTGCAGAGAATGATGAGTGAAAAATCAGGAAAATACAGCAGATCTATATTCGGCTCTGAGCCTGGTAAAATTTGGGTGGCTTTTTGATCATGGGTCAGTTTCAAAGATATTAGGCCAGCTAATGACAGAAGGGTATTGTAAATATTTTTGCCTGATGTCTGGGAGAAATCAGGAGGAGGACTCCATCTTATCAGAAGGCTAATTAATTACTTTATTATACTATGTCGTAAAAGAATACTCTATACTATACTATACTAAAGAATACAGAAAGGATACTTACTGAATGCTAAAAAGATAATAATGAAAACTCGTGACTCTTTCCAGAGTCCTGACACAGCTTGGCCCC